>NW_020229430.1:61391-134603 GCF_003227725.1 Camponotus floridanus | reverse complement strand
CCAAGAAACGACGTAACTGTTTCAAGTTTGTTGGTGATGGATATTCCATCATCGGGCGCGTTTCTCTGGATCTACGGTTATAGCCGGTCCGTTTACACGACAAAACCCAGATAACCGAACCTGGCGAGCGACAAAACTCGCACTTTCTCCCGGGTTATTGTGAGACCGGCAGCCGAAATTTCCCGGTTCCAATGCGCGTTTCACCATACCAAATGTTTTTCGAAGCGTTTGGCGTTAAATTTACGATGTTCATCAAGATTACGCGAACGCGTTGTGGTTCCATTTCTGTCCGATTAGTTATCTAATAAGCGTGGAAAGTCGTGGGCGCCCCCGTTAGTCCGTACGGCATCCGCGTGGAAATGATACAAACTCCTTTCCGGAACGCTAAACGCAGTGATCTCTCGCTTTCCTTGGCCAAAGGTATTTGAAAATACGCCTGGCTTAAATCGATCGTCGATAATAATGCGCGGATCTCAATTTATCTAACAAGAGTGGGTCGCGCTTGGGTCACGAATTAAATAAAATTTTTTTAACTGCGGGTTAATACTCGACCAAAGAGTTTTGAGAGAAATTGTGAGAGGACGCAACGCTCAGCGTTTAAAAAAAAACCAAGTAAAAATAGGCCGTATCTTGTATACGGTAAGTTTAGACTGATCGTCAAGTAAGCGGCGTAGATCGGGTGGTAAAGCCCGATACTATTAAGTGCTGATCACAGGTTCGATCCCTGTGGTATTCTTTTTTTTCATTTTTTTTTACGCGAAACGTACAATATTTTTTTAATGAAAAAAATTAAATAATTTAATTTTTTTGTTTTTATTTTATTTTATTTTAAAAAAAGGCAATTATTACGATATGTTAATTTATATTACATTTTATAATACGTTCACAATTCTATATATTCTACTCGATACTAACAAAAAAAATATATAAAATTATATGCACTTATTAATTAATTATAAATTTTATATAAAATTACATATCGTATATAATTGCCTTTCCTAAAATAAAAATAAAATAAAAACAAAAAAATTAAATTAATTAATTTAATTTTTTTCATTAAAAAATATTGTACGTTTGCGTAAAAAAAATGAAAAAAAAAGAAACTACCACAGATCGGGATCGAACCTGTGACCAGCAGCATAATAGTATCGAAAGCTTTACGCCCGAGCTACGCCGCTTACTTGACAATCTAGTCTAAACTTAACCGCTATACAAGATATGGCCTATTTTTCACTTGGTTTTTTTTTTGAGCGTTGTGTCCTCTCACTTTCCTCAAAAACTTCTTTGGTCGAGTACTACACGGCAGTTAAAATTTTATTTAATTCGGTGACCCCAAGGTCGCGACCTCTCCTTGTAAGATGCCGTTCATGTTCGGCAGCGGATACGCGTTCTTCTTGGAAAGACTGTTAACCTTCCTAAAATCGAGGCAGAAGCGATATTTACCGTTCGGCTTTTTTACCATCACTATCGGATTTGACCACTCGCTAAACGATGGCTCAATGATACCGGCCTCTAACATTTTGTCTACCTCGTCGCGAATTACTTCTTGGATCTTCGGCGAAACGAGATAACACCTCTGTCTGACGGCGCGTGATGACCGACGTCGATTTTATGTTTGATGAGAGAAGTGACACCAGGACTAGCGGTGGTTTCCGGTACGTTTTTCGCGATAAATTCTTTAAGTCGGTCTTGCTCAGAGGGCGTTAATTCGGGGAGCGCAGCACAGCACGTTTTCGCGAGAATTTCTCGCGACTCAAATGGATAGTTGATTTTAGGCTCGTCCTCGAAACACCACCTTGAAGACGCGAAACTTATATTAACGCCTAATCAACACAGTAAGTCCAACCCCGTTATGCACGGAACAACCAAAGTCAGCAATAACCCTACGGTGAACGTGTGAACGTTCGATCCTCTAACATGAGCGATATTTCCGCCTCTTCGCATATTTCAGCGATCTGGCCGTTAACGGTACAAATTCGCGACCCGTTATTCTGCCTAGTTGGTATCCTAAACTGTTGTATAATTCGATTCCTTCCCGACCAAAGATCGTTTGAGCCGGGATCGACGAGGGCTTGAAGGGTCGCCCCTGCACGAATACTTTAAAATACAATAACGGCGTTAATCGGGAGCAATCAAGAGCACCGTATGAATTGCCGGTACAAACCGGTATCGGGATCCCCATTGCAATTTCAGGAGTCGCAGAGACTGTCCTACTGACTCCCTTTTTCGTTTCCCGAGCATGAGGGGCACGTCTTGACGGTGAAATTCACTTTCCCACAGCGGTAGCAATGCAAGCGCTGCGGTTCTTTACATTCGCGTGCAACGTGTCCCGTTTTCTCACAATTCCAACATTTGATGTTAACGCGCGAACCTGCAGTTGTCGCGACGGTGGCCGTCTCGGTTGCCGGATCGGCTGCAGGGGTTGCGGTCGCCGTGCTTTTACGCGATTTTCCGGATGCCTTCCCCTTCTGCGGTCCGCGCGCATCAACGCCGGCAGCAACTGCAACCGCTGCAGTTCGCTGCTCTTTTTTCGGTGGCCTGTATGCCAATTCGGGGAAGATGGACTGTTTCGCGTCGGAGGCGCGCGATGCGTTTTGGCGGCCTCATAACTTCTTTCCACGCGCATCACTCGACGCTCCAAAGTCGCGAAATCATGAATGACCTCACGATCTACCGCGGTTCTATAGCGCGGCAGCATATTGCGATACACGTACCCAATCTGTCCAGACTCCACGGCGGGTTCATGCGATCAAAAAGAGTTAACATGTATGTGAGATACTCCGCGAAAGGCTCATGTTCTCCCTGAGTCCGCCGAGCAGCCTCATCCCGTAATGCGAACTGAAAATCCGGGTTTCCGAACCGGGAGCGCCACGCGGCAACGAACTCCCGCCACGAGTGCAACTCCGCTCGTTTATGCCGGAATCAGTACAACGCGGTACCCGATAAGAAAAATGGCAAAGATTTCAATAAATCTTCGTCGCTAACCAGTAGCAACGCGCGTCCCTCCTCGATTCGCATGAGGAACATTTCCGCGTCACTCCTGCGCGCCCCCGTGAAATTTAAATTCCATCGTCGCATGATGTTATATACATCCATCACGGACGATGTACCCGGTTAAACGGGCGGCTATTTTCCGATGGCGCGACCGCGCGGTCCTCCTCCGACAACGACAGCAGGGATGGCGTAAATCGTGACTGAACGCGAGGAGGCGCGACGTTTGGATAACCTGGTCGTCGCGCGATCGTACGATCCGCTCCCCCGAGATGGAGGTTTCCACGTAACCCGGCCCCCATATCCGCTCGCTGGGGCTATCCGGTCTCACAGCCCCGGTCTCGAGAGGAGCCAAAAGTTCCAATTCGCTATACGTAGGCGAGTGCGTGGGGTCTAGGCCGAGAGTCTGGTACCGCTCATGACGCGCAAGACGTGCCCTCATGATAGTTTCGGTACCCTCCAATCGCAAAGCGCATTTCTCTAGTTCGGCCTTCAACTCGGCCGCCGACAGTTCGTCAATCCACTTTAATTCCGACATCGCGAGGGAAATTTTAAAGAGAAGGAGGAAGAAAAAAAAAATTCTGATTCGCGAGCCGACCGATCAAAAGGCTCGATATAGGAGCAAAAGATCGACAGCCAGTACGTGCCGTGAGCTCCCCAAAATACTCTGATCAACTATTCGCACGCGAGTAGCAAGTTCGAGGAACGCGCACGAAAGGCTCCGTTAATCTTTAATAAAGATAAGAAAATTTTTCTGCCGCCTTTCGCGATCACGTCCGCTAGAAACCAGCAACGAAACGCAATCACGGACGCCAAATAACCGGAAGACAGCGCAAAAATCCTGTAGCGTAATTCTGGAGCAAACGTAACCCAAGCAATACGCGAAATTCGCTGAATATCATCAGCCAAAATGCGTCAATTATGCGATCACTTCATCAAAGTACCGAATGCCCGAAATTCCATGACCATGCGCACGCGGGACATACGAAGATACAATATAATTGCAACACAAGTAATACAATATAATTCAATACAAAATATGATTTAAATAAAAATACAAAAATGCCTATAAAGAGAAGTAAGGATTAGCACGACAAGCAATCAAAATATTCAAAATTTTCAAAAGTTTCAAAATTTTCACATCAAAAAGATATCAAATTTCAGAAAAGAAAATAATTCAATTTAAAGTTGGGTCTACTCAAGTGACCTTTTTTTTTTTTTGATATCGGTGGGGAAAGCGTCCACGGAGGGGTACTCCAGTGACCTCCACAAATGTCCCATGGGATATCGAAGAAACACGGGATACAAGAACTAATTTAAATTTATTTATTCAATGTTCTCTGTAAGACAGAGCGAGCGAAAAAATGAAAATAAAGAGAAAATGTAAAAAAAATGAGCAAAAATTAAGGTGTGATTGATTTTAATTAAATAGTTGACGATACTGCCAGAAAGGAAAAGTAAGAGCAACGAACAGAAGTGAGGGTGCATCTAATAAATAATAAAGTTAGCAATATTTCAAAGGTGACGAAAAGCGAATGAAAAAGTCCAAAAAGAACTAAAATCTCTAATTTTGTACAAGCAATTCTTCAACGCAAAGAAGAGAAAAGGAAAATACATATCCCGTGACCTTATCCCATGTGACAAAACAAGAAAAAAAATTGAAATCCGCGGCGTAATTCGGAAACGAATAATAAACGGTAATACTACATTCGATACAATTGGCGAGGATAATAAAATTTTGACTATTTCTCAATTACGCGATCTCAAAAGCCGAAAATTACAGCAAAAACAAAAGCGAAAAGAATATTAGAATCCCGTAATCAATGTATATTTAAATAACATGAAGAAGTAACCGTCGTGTAATCGACACGTTCCCATACATTCACGCGAATAATAGCGAATGGAATATACAAAAAAAATAACACGAAAGCGGAGACGGACGCGATATAACGAATTATCGACAGCACGAATCATTCAATAACAAGATCGATCATATTCGGTCGTATACATGTTCAATACGTTCGAAATCAACACGATGATATCGCGAAAGAAATGTCTTTCAATCGATGATCGATAATAACATTGATCTAATCCGAATAATATCGAATAATACAAATCTTAATATCATAAGGCACAGTTCAATATTAATACCATTCCAAAAATAAATATTACAGAGCAAATAATATTCACAGTTTCATCCAATAATCTCATCAAAATAAATAATCTTCGCATAAATTCAATAATAGGCAGACACAAAATAAATTCAAATATGTTCAAATATATTCGCAATTTTCTCAGAAATACCGCTCTCGATCCTCAAATTTCGCTCTCTCAACACGGAAATCTTTTCGAACATCCCGTATTAATTTTTAAGGGGCCCCATGTTGGGCGCCAATTTGTGACCGTGAAATTTCTTTTTTTTTTTCTGAACGGGGAAGTTATTAAGAGAACCGATGGTGTTGGTCCACGGCACACCTCCGGCACGATCACCCTCCGTCGACTCGGCGGTCGCACCAAAAAAAAAGAACAAGAATTTCTGAACGCCAGGCGCGAATATCAGCGCCGCGCGAAACGCTAATTAATCGCAAAGAAAATCGAAGGGCCGATCGTGACGGCCCGAAATCTCGGTAGCTCACGCAAACGATGTCGGTAGAGGCGTGGAGTTCGCGGAGAGCGGGGGAGAGGAGGTTGAGAACGGTTGTAACACTGAGAGAAAACTAGTAATCATAAAAATTCGTAACATATATTTCGACGAGAAAAGAAAATCGAATAAAATAAAAAATGTATTTAATCATATGGTTGCCATTCCGACATAATTTCACGTGCACAACCAGTCGCAATTCGGTGAAATTTGTTTTATTTACGGCATCTTATATTACGGCGGCGAATCCCGTGAGCGAGACAAGGACAGCGCTATCGATGCGCACGGCCGCGATCAAGAGCGAGCGAGACAGAGCATGGATCACGCGGTCGATGCGTGTCTATCGTGAAAATCCGGGAAAGACGAATAGATTATTAGCCAACGGGTTAATGAGGGTGCGGCAATTAATCGCACCCGCGATACTGTTCTCGCTCGCCCGAGATCTACTCGATAGCAATCGATACTTCGCGAGCCCCGCGCGATGGAATCCGCGCGGCAGGGCGTAAGGTGCAATACAACGACGTCACGTTAATACGACGAGTTTCGGTCGAAACATAAAGATTTTCCGACAAACTACGACAGCCGAAACGCACAGATGATGCTAATAACGACGAAATAAGCTCACAACGACGATAGATCTCACGAAAACGCGGACAATTTACAATATACAACAACGCAAAATATGACACGGTGACTGGAGGCGTTTCCCGGGGAAGCAGCGGTCCTGCAACAAAAGCTCGGACGAATCGCTCGGCCCCTCTATTATTCGCGTGTTTCCCAAAATCGCGACAGAACGGAGACGTTAATGGCGTATGGACCACGTGCGACAAACGCGAATAATCGATATTATCTGATACGTAAAATCGAGGGCCCGACACAATTCACCCGAGCGGCAGCGAAATTGTTGGCCTTACAGAAAGATCGTTCGTCTCACCAGAATGGTCCTTGAAGATCGTCAACAGAAAAAGCTCTCGGTATTCTTAACGGGATCTGCGTCCTTTTGCGTCGCTAGTCCGCCGAACAGTGAGGTGCGTGAGATCCGCGGGAGAAACGTCGGCGATCGTTTCCCCCGATTTTCCTCGCCGAATCTAATTGGCGCAGGGCCGTGTCGCGCCCTTCACGGGCCGATTTTTATCACGGCCGTAATTCTGCTGTATGGGTCCCGGAAATTCTCGGTCGCAAAGAGAAATACTCTCAGCAGCAAACGCCCCTTGCCCCGCCTGACTTCCTCGGGGCTCGGGAAATCCTCCGGTGATCCTTTCAATTATTTCAATTACTCAGTTGTTTAATGCAAAATAATTTGAAACGGTCCGCTTTTCTTGACGCTCCAGAACGGCTCGTCGGATAGCCAGGATTCGAGCAATGGGGGAGAAATAAATCAACTTGTGCGAACATCTTCTTAAAACTAGATGTGTTTTTATTGAATGAATGTATTATATACAAGATGTGTATGCGAGAGTATAAATGTCGATGTGATTGTGCGTACAATAATTAAACTTGAAAATAATATCCGGTGTACAAACGAAAACGGTAAGTCTTGCGCGGGTAAGTAATATACAACGGATGGACGAGAAACGCGTATAACTAGTATCGGACGATCACGGAAACGCGGACTTAATCTACGGAAACGTGACGGGTACTCGGGACGGACACGGAACCTAGGACTAGTGTTGTATCGTCGACGGGGCTGGTTGTTAGGACGGCCAGAGATGCCGGCGACATCCCGTGCAGTCGGGCAATGCCTCTGACTGAGACTGCGTACAGGGAAACCGGAGTTACCCGGTGGATCGGACGATAAGTCGTCTCGGACTGGATCCGGGAAAACCGGAGACACCCGGTGGATCGAGGAACACCTCGACCGGGACTGGCACAGGATTCGGAGTTACTCGGCGGGAGTCGAGAGACACCTCGACCAGGATCGGCTTCAGGAAGCCGCAGACACCCGGCGGATCGAGTAACACCTTGAGCGGGATGGGATGACCGACACTGGAGACACCCGGTCGAGCCGAGGAGCATCTTGGCCCGGGCGAGATCTGATCAGGATCTGGCCTCGATGCATTGGTCGTGTCGGCTCGTATACCGACCAGAGATTCCCCTACCTGGCGAATCACTCAGATGGGGCACGATTGCGAAAATTCGCGAATATTCGGACAGAGCGAGAGAGAGAGAGCGAGACAGCAAGCACAAAGCGATGAGAGCAATTGATGAAAGCAAGTGAGACAGCGAGCGTGCGAGCGAGGAAGCGTATGAGCATGCATGGTTGTGAGCGAGATAGCGGGAAGTTAGCGGGTGCGATTAAGCAAGCGAATAAAAAAGTAATTATATTTTATTAAATAATGACAAATAGGAACGAGGCGCGGGCGCATCGTTACAAATTAATTTACTTTACAATTAAATTAAGCGGGATTATTTAATTAACAGAAGAAGAATTACACTTCATTTTTATAGAACATCATCGCTTCAATGAATTGATAGCGTCCGTTAGATTTTGTATTCAAGAAAATCCTTATTTGAATGTGCAACAAATAACGCTACAAGCAAATAAGATTAATAAGACTAGTAAAATTTAGTAAGTTAAAACAAATAAATGAAAAACAAAGCTGTGAATAGTGTGCAACAGATTGAAAAAAGCTTTATTTATTTAACGTTAAATTCCTGTCGCCAGTAGATAAAATAAAAGACGAAATTTAAATCGACCACACTGGCAATTTTTGGTTGACAATGTATCACAACGTTCCAACCATGGGTTTTGGTCCTTAACAAGTGAACTCAAAATTGTTTCCAGTATTATAAACAGAAAATAAATCACAGTAATTTCAAATAAAAAGTAAACAGAAAATTATATACATACAATATCTTAGTTAACTATTATATTGTGAGAAATAAGGAAATCACTGTGTCAAGATTTCATCATATCAATCTCTCCATGAAACAAAGAAAGACAAAACAAACTTTATTAGTCTATCATAAATATTGTTTAAATTCTCAATGTCCTTTTGTAAGTTAATAATGTTGTCAAACTTTTGATAAAAAACATTTCAGCAATTTCTCTCTTCCTCACATATTTTTCATTGTGAAAAATAACCGGTATTGACCAATTAAAGTCGTGATTAAATTCCAATTTATGTTTGCTAATGACAGAAAGATTACTTTCATGCAATTTAATGTCGTTAAAATGTTTTTTGACACGAGTGCCTAAATGTCTTTTCGTTTGGCCAATATATGACGTATTACAATTTTTATAGTATAATTTATAAACGACTTCAGTCCTGCTATTAATAGGCAATATATCATTTCCACGTTTAATCAATGCATTAAGTTTTTTAGGTAAATTATAGACAACAATAAGACGTTTATTTATATAAATATGAAAAAATAAAATTATAACATAAAAATAAGTAGTACATAATAACGCATTATATATTACGCATAATAATGCATAATATTCTGTATCTTAATTGATTCATGGTTTTCTTCTTTATATTTTTCATACACACTGAGTATTATGATCAAATGATAACATGTTACACGTTAAACTTTAATCTCTTGTGCACGAGTCAGACGAGTCATGGCTGTATACATTGTGGGGCCGGTAGTGGAAAGTAAAATATTGAGTCGGTAAGATAGTGAAAAAAATTTGTAAAATATTTGCAACTTATATGCAACTGATAGTAAAGGATTAATATTTGCAACTGATAGTAAAAGATTGATCTTATAACGGTTTAATTCAAGGTAAGCGAAGTTGAATGAATTTAAAACATACACATACTCTCTCTCATCATTCACTGTCCGGTCAAAAGCCAATCCAATTTGTGTGATAAGCCAAAGGTCCGTTAGGCGTCGATAAATCCATTTGAATTCTTGACGTTGCCCGACTTTCACCGTCGCCCGCGTGGAGATGGGGACGGCGCGTGAGCGTTATACACTCTTTCGAAAGTCTTAATGTTTTTAATTTCATTTTTAATTTTATTTTTTTCATTTTACATGCAGATACATAAAAAGATATAACACGTACAATTATAAAATTACAATTTATTTCAGTCATATTGTATACAAGTGAACGAACAAAATGCGGAACAAATAATGCTACTGCTATTGCTAGTCCTCTTCTTCGTCTGACTGCAACGAGCCAAATGAGGCAACCTCTTCTCTTTCTAGATCCCTAGAAAAGGAAGGAGTAGATGGCGGAGTAGAGGGCGGAGAATACGAAGGTGATCTCGGCGGAGAGCCGAGAATAACATCCTCTTGTTCTTCCACCTCCTCATCCTCCACCTCCTCTTCTTCCTCCATCTCCTCCTCTTCGACCTCGTGTTCAAAATTCTCTTCTTCCATCATTTCATCCCATAGCCAATATGCCGGACATTTTTTTACTATTTTACCATCTGGATTCAATACCATGATTTTTTACCTTTTATTAGTATTAGGAGCCGAATACGTCCGGTGTTCAATCTGTTGCGGTTTTATATACCGAGGCTGCCTCAATTCTCTTATGCGAAATGGTTTGCCCCTGCTACCATCTGTCAACTCGCCTCGAACTAAATCGCCTTAGGGCTCGCACCGCCGTACGCGTAGCGCATGCATGACTTGGAGTGCAGTAGGCGCTGAATGTGTGGTAGATCGTAGCCGCCACAGTAATATAGTTATAATAATATCTTATAATAGATAATATATATATATTGCGACGCTTTTTCAATTCAAATTTTTCTCGCGGGGGAGCGGAAGCGCCGTCAAAAACACAAGGGTGTTGGTGTACTCGCGATCGGCGGGACAGGGATGGAGGGTGTCCACGCGCGAGCCGCGGCAGAGCGAAGGCCGTCTCGTTACCTCAGAACTGGGCGCCAGGTACGGTCTCTCACGTACCAGTTTTCACGAATTCTTCGAAAAGCGCGAAAGAATACGACAGCCCG
This sequence comes from Camponotus floridanus, assembly GCF_003227725.1. Lineage (NCBI taxonomy): Eukaryota > Metazoa > Arthropoda > Insecta > Hymenoptera > Formicidae > Camponotus > Camponotus floridanus. The sequence continues at coordinate 124,064 of NW_020229430.1, read as the reverse complement.
CTTCGCCACGGGCTGGCTAGCTCGCCTAACGGTAGAGGGACGGGGTCGGAAAGAAAAAGTGAATTGATTGAGCGAGCTTACTAAATTAACAGACAAAGACGGACACAGAAATTACGGACGATCGCCAGTCAAATAAAGAACGCAAGATTTAATAAAAATAAATAACAGAGTTATTAAGAGAGAAAATAATAAGATAAGTGATTAACAAAAAGAAATAAAAATCGATACAGACTGGAAACAGAGATAATGTACTAGACATGAACTGACAATAATTCTCGAAACGCTCGAAAAACGCGCGATATTCTAAGTCGGTCTAACAAAGAGCGTCTATTACGGATGCTTCCTAAAGTCGAAGCTCCTGAGATCAATACTTTCTATACAGAACCTTGATAATTCGAATTCTCGATGACGGTCGTATCATACGCTAGAGAGAGAGAGAGTGCGACAATACCTGCCTATCCTTCGCAGCTTCGACAGCCTCGCGGAGATCTTAATAATTAGCTGCGTATCTCGCAATTTCCTCCGAGCGTGCTCGAAGTCGACAACCCAGAAATAAGACGGCCGATTAGTTACGCAATAAGCGAAAAGATATTAGTTCCGCGAGGAGAGATCTCGCATACGATTGGCGGACGATACCGGCGAAGTTCGATAGCCGGTGGCGGTCGGAGATTTTTCCGCTTTGTTCTGCGACGCTCGCAACTTAAATATTTCTGGCAATCGGGGCGATGCGACAATGTCGTGTCACACCCCCGATACCTTCGACAGCGTGAGAATTAATTATCTTCTGAGTCTCAAGGCAATAAGGAAGGCCGGGCGACAGTCCCGCACCGCGCCTCCTTCGATAGCCGCAATATTTGCCAGGAATTTCCTGACCTCAGATCTCGTTACTTAGAATCGTGCGATACCCGCACACCGCGACAATTTCGAGGAATTACGTTTCTCTTTTCGAGACGAACAACTCACACGCACACAATGGACGCGACAATAATACGCAGTTTCGCGCAATATTCACGAACGACAATTAGATTACACGAAGACTCATTACTCACGACCAACTACGTTCCACAGACTCACTCTGAGACATTTTTCAGAGGTGCGAGACGCGGCTTCGACAACCCAACGACAGCCCGTGCGAACTACGCATTTCTCGCGATTTACGACGCACGCGGTCGATACCCGACGGTCGAATGCTACGCGTATTACGCACCCTGACACCCGGAGAGAGACGAAGATTACCCTACGATACGCACTTCCGTCGCCCGTGTCCGCGCTTCCTCGGTCGCTTATCTCCGGTCGCCCGAAATCCACAAAATTCGACCGACTCGGCAGAAGGCTCGAGCGGTCGCGATAAATACCGTAATGGCAACGGCGATAGAACGGCCGGCGAGCGGACACAATCACGCTCGCGGAGTACCAAAATTACGTGGGCAACCTCACCGACGGAGCTCCTCCTTTCTGCGGGGATGATCCTCGGCCTCGTCCTCGGGGTTTCGTCTCGAGCCCACACACACAAGATAATACTCAATAATCTTCCAACTGCTGTAGTCGAGCGGCCGCGACAAAGTGATCCCTGGATCTCGCGATCCAGGGTCGATAGCGGGGTCGCTGGCCGCGCAGGGGGATGCGCGGACCCCCGGCCAATTAGCGGCCGACATGCGCGAGGTCCTGGCGCCTCGCGCGCCACGCGAAGCATCATCGCGCCCCGCGCGAAATAGCGCCAAACTTGAACGTTGCCGCGGGCCCTTACGTGGCCCGGGTGAGGTCCTTCCCGGACGTATCCTCTCCAGGAGGATGGCTGTCGCAACGGCTGTCGTTCCCGGCTATCGAGGGGAGGCTATGCTGCCCTCCCCTGTCCGTAACCACGATGCCGGGCTCTCCGGGACAGGATCCTCCGCTCTCATGAATGTCCCTTGGCTGTCGTTTTTCTCTGTCGTGGGGAGGTGATGCAGCTCTCCCCTGGTCTTCAGTGTTCGGTGGTGAGGCGCCTCAGACTCGACGCAATTAAATAAAAAAATACAAAAAAACAATTAATAGTATCCCTAACTATACTAGTTCGCTCGTCTCTCCGGGGAGTACGGTAGCTCTCTCTCTCTTGATCTTTGGCGCGGCTACTCGGCTCGCGCCCCGTCAAACTTGCCGGGGCGGATAGACGCGACGGGACGGCCACGTCACAATATATATATCTATATTCTGATTATTCTTATTGAGTTATTTGTAGAGTCTGATGCTAGAATTTTATTATCAAAATTTTATTCTTAAAATTTTTAATTATTAATATTTTTATTAAATTATGGTCTAAGATCGTATATTCATTTTTATTTATTTTCAGGTGCCAAATAGGGTCTCGGCAGAGGGATTAAACAATTCTGGATGGTTAGCACTGTGGTGTCGATGGTTGAGGGTATATAAAAATGTTATTATTTTTAAAGGTAGGTTCTATTAAAACTTATGTAAATTTATTATTATTATTATTTTATGTATTTGAGTCGCTTGATTTTAATCATTGTGAATGGTTAGCGCTAAAAATATAAGATTTTAATGACTTTATCGATTATTAAATTTTGTCGTTATTTTATGTGGTATATTTTTTATTTATAATTTTATTTTTACAGGTCTTATAGAGTCGCGTACGCGTATGAAAACGATGGAGCACCCATGGACGTATTATGAGGCTCTTCATTGCGACGCCGTCGCCCGCCTCGGGAACGCCGCTCCCGAGGAGGTAGCGTGCAAGTTTAGCGGGGTCGGTAATTGGTGGTATCGGGATCTTAAAATGGCGGTAACGGTATCTTAAAATGGCGGTAACGTACGGTATCAGGATCTCCAAAAAAAAGGAGATAGGATATGGGCGCCAGGCGCGGTATTTCCGCGCCACGATATCGAAACGGTAGCGGTAAGCTCAATTTATGGCAGAGAGGCAGAGTTCTTTGTGAATTATTTACAGTAAGGGGGAGAGAGCGCTAGATTATCTTTAGGAGAGAGAAATGACTAATACTCAGTTATTTTGTTCACAAATAATTACATATATTGTAAAGTTAAAACACACAATTAACAGTATAATCGAATTTAATATAATATGAATGAATTTAATATAATAGAGATAAAATCGGTAAATATATCGGTAAATATATAAGAAAGCAAACCACAAAATACAATAATAAAAGAAAGCAGATAAATTTCGAAAGATAACGGTTATTTTATGAACTGCGGGAAACAAAGGACACGTTATAACGGCTGATGCGAAGGTCAGATACAATAATCTCAGAGATGCTACTTGAAATATTGACTCTGAGTCGGCAATAAAAAAAAGGAAAAAAAACGGTATGGAAATAGCTTTAGTCTCTCAATAATTACGGTAACAGAAAGCAGTGAACATTAGCGGCGAAATATCTGACAGAACTTGAGAACGAATTACGTCCGGTTTCAGAACGCACGTCGAGGCGTTCGTCTCGCTGACAAATTTCGGTATAATTACCAATTAATTTTATGGCGGTAATCAACGTAATCAACGGTAACCAGCTAGTACAGGAGTTTTACGATCAGACTATTATACGCGGATGGTTTACGAACACTCCTGGAGGCGCGAGCCTCGTGCTAAATATCGATATAAATCGAACCTAAATTTTCATACAATTTTGACGGTAACGTTTACGACCAAGAATAATTAACGGTAGAGAACAATAGACAACTAAGAAATGAACAGAATTCTAACCCAAAATAGACGGTATACGTATTTTATATAAGTTCGATATAACTCGAATCGAACCTTTTCCCACGGTAATTAGCGATGAATTTCGACAAAGTTTTAATGAAAAACAAAAGCTTTAATCAACGGTATCTTCAAGGAGGTGTAGACGGAAACTGTTTACCCGATGTAACGGTCGTGGCACGACCTTTTGTTTCGGTAACAATAGCTCGACGTTCGCGTAACGGAAATTTCAAACAAGTGATACGGTAATACTTTTCGGCGGAGATTTCGCGTAGGGTAATATTCTGGCAGAGCCGTTCTCTTAATTTCGGTAACACACGCTCGCGAAGAAATTACTCGCTCAAATCCCGCCTTCCGGTATGCGATATACTCGACCAACAAATTGCTGCGTCACGCTCGGAATATCGATACAAAACAATGTTAACAGGAGTGGTACAATTTTAAACGGTACGGAAACGATACACAATAATACGGACTGTCGGCACGAACACCCCTGAGAGGGACAAATCCACGACCCCGGGGACAGCTGGCGCCCGACAACTACGGTAGTATCAGACTTTATGGTAATCTTTACGGTAGGATAGCCGCCCTGCGACGGTATCTCGGCACGATGACACCAGCTGATCCCGGATGAAAATTACTAATCGGCTACCTGTGCGACGGCTTACAATTATTGTAGGTGGCGGCTCCCTCAGGGTCGTCTCTTCCAGGTTCTGGCTGCTGTGCACAGGACACTAGCTCACCGTACAGTGACGATCTTCGTCTGTGCTCGCAAGGCCCTCGAATCCCGCGCCGATCTTCCGCGCATTTTGTCAATTTCGGGAAAAATGGGGGTTGATTCTCCGCCCCCTCGAAAGTTGCTGATGTTGTACGACGTTGCCCTTACGCAGGGGCCCAGTATTCATAAGCGACGGTAATTCGGGATGATGCCGATTTTCGGGGACGTGACCGGCTGGCCAGGCCGTATCCGCGTCTCCTTCCGAGATTTCTGTTTTCCAGTCGGCCGCCTGGAAAGTTGCTTTCAGCACCATCGTCTGGATTCGTTTCTTTTTCAATCTGAAATAATGCAGATTTAATCTCCAATTACATTATTAAGAGCGGCGGCGCGGGACCTTATTACTTGACCTTATTCTTGCGGTATCCTCGGTATCCTCGGTATCCTCGGTATCTTGCGGTAGCTTCCTTTACAAATTGTCGATCTTGCACGCACGCACAGTAGCTGTATTGGAATCGCGGGTCTTAAATTTCGCTAAAAATAAGTCTAAACAGTTGAATAATAAGTAACGGTAGTCTCCTCTCAGGCGCGAGAGACGACCCCGCGCACGCTGTTTTCCCTCGGCAGGGAAATCGTGACGGAGCTTAAAAAGCGTCACGTCACATCATATATGATTTACGGATAGTATTAGAATCTTTATTATTGATTAAATAATAGAAATCATTACGTATCTCATATAATTATTCGTTTGGACTTAAATTATATTATTGTGAAATATTTTAATTGTTATGAAATTAATATTTCGTTACTCCTGTATTTGTTATCTTTTTCTTTTGACGATATTAAGTCAAATATCGGTAATTTTGACTTTATTAATATTACTCAGAAGGAGATTTTGTCTATTATTCGTGCGATTTTATTTTGTATTTTGATTATTGGTATCATGTATTGAATTTTTACATGTATATTATTTAGTGTGGAGCTATTACTTATTTGTCTTTATGATTTCCAGGATAGACTGAGGGCAGTATATTGACGGTCAGTGAGAGAATAGGCATTATAAGGCATTATCATCGCAAAAGCGTACATTTATATATCCGATGGGTTGGAATTGTTATTCCAGAAACGTATTCGGGAGCTCGAGCAGTAAAATTTAGACATGTACTTATCTCGATGGATTTGTTATATAGGGCGTTGAACTACTCGGTAATGGTGTCATGATTATATACTTTTAATAACTCTATTGTAAGAGATGTCGAAGTTATGATACTTATACTTGGTTAATTTGATTATTACTGTCTATCTATACATTCTGTGGATTGGGAATGTTGCTCTGTGAATATATCCGGGAACTTGAGCAGTATGTATTTATCTCGATGGATTTGTTATATAGGACGTTGAACTACTCGGTAATGGTGTCATGATTATATACTTTTAATAACTCTATTGTAAGAGATGTCGAAGTTATGATATTTATACTTGGTTAATTGATTATTAATGTTACGTTTTTTAGTTAGAATTGTTACTACAGCGTGTTTTATATTTGAAAATCATATTGATTAAGTTTTGTGGTCAGGTCGTGAAGAGATATGAATTTTCAGGTTTTAAATATTAATATGTGAATTTTTTTCGGTCAAGGGTTTTTGATGTTTAAATAATAATTTCGTTTGCTGCTTAATTCAGGAGCTCTAAAATATTGATTTTTACCTTGTTAAAATTTTATTTAATGTGTTTTGTCTTACTGAATTCTATCTTATTTACTCAAAATACTGGGTTTACCTTTTTAGGGTGTTTTATAAGGCTGAATTTGGTTTAATTGAACAGTTCAATTTATTTAGCGACTTTGCTTTCATATTAATAGTTGAGTTTTGATTGTTATTTTATAATTTCATATTTACCCTTTCGTATTTATGATTAGTTTTAACGTAAAGTTCCATTATAATTATTTAGTATGTGTATAAATTTATTGTTCTATCGATTATGCTTATTTACTTGATATATTATTGTCGATTTTCCATTTTTATTTATTTGTTAATCGTTTGTAAATTCATTTTATCATTGTCTATTATAGTTTTTATAATTGTGCGCGGGTATTATACCTTTATTAAATTTTTCAAATACAATAATTTGGAGTTAAGCGGCGTTAATCATAATGACTGGCTACATTATGTATGGTTATGAGGGGTATTTTATTTGATATTTTGGTAAGGCTAATTTAATCTATAGAATTTTCCTTATTCAATTATTTTATTACTCGCTTAAGTATTGAGTTCATTCTTCATATGAATATATTATATTGATTTGACCATCGCGTATTGAGGATTTTATATCGTATATTATTTATATTAATTATTTTGATTGATTCTGTCAAGATTTTTCCAATTGTTTATCAAGTTTGTTACTGAAAAAATTGTTACTAAAAATTTGTCACTAAAAATTTATCACTAAAATTTGTCACTAAATTTTTTGTTACTAAATTTTAGTTACACATATTTTGACTTTCTATTCATAAAGTTGCATTCAAAATTTTGTAACTAGAAAAGTTACTAGAAAGTTACTAGAAAGTTACTAGAAATTTTGTTGTTGACTTTTTTATTTGATTAATGGATTGTTCTGATAAAGTTTGTACTAAGTTTATTAACCTTATTTCTTGTTAACTGTTTTATTTTTTTTACAGGTTACCGGAGGGGAGCATGTGCGTATACATATACATGGGAGAGAAGAGGGTCGATGAATCAACATTTCTAAAATTCTAGGGTCAAAAATTATAGGGGTTGTTTTACTTCATATTTTCCATATATATATATATATATATATATATATATATATATATATATATACAGGGTGGGGCATTTATCTTGAGACAAGATAATATCTCGATTGGAGTCGATTATTTTGAAAAAAGTTTTAGACAAAAGTTGTATGGTTTCAAGGGGGACATAAGATGGTGTCATTAGTTTGATCTTGAAGAACCACCTGAAGGACACGCGAAGGTCAGCTCCAACTTTTTAAATGGGACACCCTATATGCTTTTGCATATTCTTGTAGCTCATCTCAAGAGCTTTCCAAAACACTATAATTAAGTTAGTTTTCATTAAGTACTTTCCAAGTTATGAGGCTTGAAATCATTTTTTAATTTTACATAAACCGTAAAATATCTTGTAAAATATTCATTTTTCGATTATTTTACCTTAATACTTTTATGTACAAAATAATGAGAAAAATCAATTGGTGTAAAGAAAACACATAGTTGTTTCTAAGAAAAAATATGTAATTTGCAATTAACAATTCCATATTTTTTCTTAAAAACAACTGTATGTTTTCTTTACACCAATTGATTCCTCTCATTATTTTGTACATCAGTGCTGGGATTTACTTGCAACTTTCGGCCAGATTTCTTAGCTTACGCCTACTGTTCCCCTTTTACTGCTCGCTCCTTAGCGACCGCGCCGCCGGACGCTCGTAACTAAGGAGTGATCAGGAACGTGCGCGTTACAAATGTTATGTGACAATTTATCTAAGTTCTCTTTATTGTTTATTAATAATAAAAATAAGTATTCTATTATTAATTACGTATATGTTCTGTAATAATTTAAAATATTTGTGTTTTAAATCGTAATTACAATAAGAGAATTTAGATAGATAGATTGCCACATTACATTTGTGACGCACACGTTCCTGAGCGCTTCTTAGTTACGAGCGGCGCGAGCGGTAAGGGGAAAACAGTAGGCGTAAGCTAAGAAATTCGGCCGAAAGTTGCAAGTAAATCCCAGCACTGTTGTACATAAAAGTATGAAGGTAAGATAATCGAAAAATGAATGGTTTACTAGATATTTTATGGTTTATGTAAAATTAAGAAATTATTTTAAGCCTTATAACTCAAAAAGTACTTAATAAAAAGGTACTTAATTATAGTGTTTTGGAAAGCTCTCGAGATAAGCTACAAGAATATGCAATGAAAAATAGGGGGTTCCATTTAAGATTTCAAACTTGCCCCCCCTCACCGCCCAGGGGGAGGGGTGGGGGGGCTGATTTTAACGTCATTGTACGTCCCCCTCGAAATGACGAAATTTTGATTCTAACCATTTTTTCATAGTGTGTTTATTTTTCGAGTTATTTGGCTGCCTAAGTTAAAATGGGTCACCCGGTATATATGGACATCCTGAATATATATATACAATGTGTCCCAAAAGTATGGACACACCTGATTTTCTTGGAAAATAAGCGTGCTAGAAAAAAACGTCAATAACAACAAAGTTTCGGGAAATCAAACGGTGCAACTAAGAGTGACCTTGAGTTTGACCTTGAGCTTGACCTTCAAGGTTATTTAAAGGTCAAAGTGTTTTTTTTAAATGGGAACCCCTATTTTTGATTGTATATTCTTATAGCTGACCCCGAGAACTTTCCAAAACACTATAATAAAATATTTGTTCATTGAGTACTTTTCGAGTTATGAGGCTTGAAATAATTTCTTAACTTTTACATAAATCCTAAAATAGCTAGTAAAAATTCATTTTTCGATTATTTTACCTTAACACTTTTATGTACAAAATAATGAGAGGAATCAATTGGTGTAAAGAAAACATATAGTTGTTTTTAAGAAAAAATATGTAATTTGCAATTAACAATTCCATATTTTTTCTTAAGAACAACTGTATGTTTTCTTTACACCAATTGATTCCTCTCATTATTTTGTACATAAAAGTATTAAGGTAAAATAATCGAAAAGTGAATATTTTACAAGATATTTTACGGTATATGTAAAATTAAGAAATGATTTGAAGCCTCATAACTCGATAAATGCTTGAGGGAAATATATTTTATTATAGTGTTTTGGAAAGCTCTCGAGGTCAGCTATAAGAATATACAATCAAAAATAGGGGTTCCCATTTAAAAAAAACACTTTGACCTTCAAATAACCTTGAAGATCAAGCTCAAGGTCAAACTCAAGATCACTCTTAGGTGCACCGTTTGATTTCCCGAAACTTTTGTTATTGACGTTTTTTTCTAGCAGGCTTATTTTCCAAGAAAATCAAATGTCCATACTTTTGGGACACGCTGTATATACAGGGTGTTCAAAAAGTCCCGGTACGGGGGAATAACTCGAAAAGTAAGGGTCGGACAAAGAAACTTTTCGGACAAAAGTTGTAGGGCTTACTCCGAGCTTTTATTTCGTGACCTTGAGTTTGACCTTGAGCTTGACCTTCAAGGTTATTTGAAGGTCAAAGTGTTTTTTTTAAATGGGAACCCCTATTTTTGATTGTATATTCTTATAGCTGACCTCGAGAGCTTTCCAAAACACTATAATAAAATATTTCTCCCTCAAGCATTTATCGAGTTATGAGGCTTCAAATCATTTCTTAATTTTACATAAACCGTAAAATATCTTGTAAAATATTCACTTTTCGATTATTTTACCTTAATACTTTTATGTACAAAATAATGAGAGGAATCAATTGGTCTAAAAAAAAACACATAATTGTTCCGAAGAAAAAATATGTAATTTGCAATTAACAATTACATATTTTTTCTTAAAAACAACTGTATGTTTTCTTTGCACCAATTGTTTCCTCTCATTATTTTGTACATAAAAGTATTAAAGTAAAATAATCGAAAAGTGAATATTTTACAAGATATTTTACGGTTTATGTAAATATTCACTTTTTGATTATTTTACCTTAATACTTTTATGTACAAAATAATGAGAGGAATCAATTGGTCTAAAAAAAAACACAATTGTTCCGAAGAAAAAATATGTAATTTGCAATTAACAATTACATATTTTTTCTTAAAAACAACTGTATGTTTTCTTTACACCAATTGATTCCTCTCATTATTTTGTACATAAAAGTATTAAGGTAAAATAATCGAAAAGTGAATATTTTACAAGATATTTTACGGTTTATGTAAAATTAAGAAATGATTTGAAGCCTCATAACTCGATAAATGCTTGAGGGAAAAATATTTTATTATAGTGTTTTGGAAAGCTCTCGAGGTCAGCTATAAGAATATACAATCAAAAATAGGGGTTTCCATTTAAAAAAAATACTTTGACCTTCAAATAACCTTGAAGGTCAAGCTCAAGGTCAAATTGAAGGTCACCGTTGAATTCCTCGTTGAAAATTACTTCAGAAATGACCTTGACCTTTTTCAAAAATACCTTACATGAGAAAATATTCAGCCGTCCCGGGACTTAATTGACACCCTGTATATATATATATATGTATACACGGTGGGCCATTTTAATCGATGCACTCGAATATCTCGAAAACAGCACTCTTCAGAAAGAAATATTTCAAACAAAAATTGTAGAGTGTGAAGGGGGACATAAGATGGTAGCATTGGTTTGACCTTGGAAAGTCATTTGAAAATCACATAAAAGTCACCTTCAATTTCTTAAATTGAACCCACTATTTTTCATTACATATTCTTGTAGCTTATCTCGAGAGCTTTCCAAAACACTACAGACAAATGTTTTTTCATTAAATACTTTTTGAGTTATAAGGCTTCAAAGTTTGCAGTACTTCGATATAAAATGCAAAATATCTCGTAAAATATTTAGTTTTCGGTAGTCTTATCCTAATACTTTTATGCACAGGATAATGAGACAAAACTATTGGTGCAAAGAAAACGCATGATTGTTTATAACAAAAAGTGCATTGCAAATTACACATTTTTTATATAAACAATCATACGTTTTCTTTGCACCAATAGTTTTGTCTCATTATCCTGTGCATAAAAGTATTAGGGTAAGACTACCGAAAACTAAATATTTTACGAGATATTTTGCATTTTATATCGAAGTACTGCAAACTTTGAAGCCTTATAACTCAAAAAATATTTAATGAAAAAACATTTGTCTGTAGTGTTTTGGAAAGCTCTCGAGATAAGCTACAAGAATATGTAATGGAAAATAGTAGGTTCAATTTAAGAAATTGAAGGTGACTTTTATGTGACCTTCAAATGACTTTCCAAGGTCAAACCAATGCTACCATCTTATGTCCCCCTTCACACCCTACAATTTTTGTTTGAAACATTTCTTTCTGAAGAGTGCTGTTTTCGAGATATTCGAGTGCATCGATTAAAATGGCCCACCGTGTATATGCACGGTGTCCTTGAGCATGTGCTCACGCACTTGTAAGATGGTAGAACGCAGTAAATTAAATAAAATAATCCTATTCTATGTAACGATTTTTGTAATAACAATCGAAATATTAATTATTGAAGTCGGACGAATGAGAGAAGCGCTCGAGCGCTCGAGCTATAGCACGACCCACCGTGTTAGACATTGCCTGCCGGCACGCGGCGAGAGGAAGGACAGCGCGTCGCTATCCGTGGTTACCGCTATCACTATCCGCCAATTGCGCGGAGGCCGTAGACGCCGACCGACCGCTCTCTCGCAGGTACAACCCGGCTACGCGTCATAGATACCGCCGAGAACGGACTTGGAGCGTCGCGAGAAGTGCGGAGGCCGTAGGTACCGCCCGGACACGCGTCGTAGGTACCGCCCGGCTACGAGTCGTAGGTACCGCCGAGAACGGACATGGTGCGTCGCGAGCAGCGCGGAGGCCGTAAATGCCGCCCAAGATACCACTCGTAGGTATCGCCCGATAGCTCCCTCGTAGGTACCGCCCAGTCACGCGTCGTAGGTACCGCCGAGAACGAACTTTGTGCGTCGCGAACCGCACGGAGGCCGTAGATGCCGCCCGACAGCTCTCTCGTAGGTGCCGCTCGGCTACGCGTCGTAGGTACCACCGAGAACGGACTTGGTGCGTCGCGAGCCGCGAGGAGGCCGTAAATGTCGCCCAAGATACCACTCGTAGGTATTGCCCGATAGCTCTATCGTAGGTACCGACCGGCTACGCGTCGCAGGTACCGCTGAGAACGGACTTGCTGCGTCGCGAGCCGTGCGGAAGCCGTACGTACCGACCGAACGTTCTCTCTTAAATACCGCCCGGCTACTCGTCGTAGTTATCGTCGAGAACGGACTTGGTACGTCGCTAGCCGTGCAGAGGCCGCAAGTGCCGCCCGACCGCTCTCTCGTAGGTACCGACCGCCCACGCGTTGTAGGTACCGACCGGCTACGCGTCGTAGGTACCGCCGAGAACGGACTTGGTGCGTCGCGAGCCGCACGGAGGCCGTATGTGCCGCCCGACCGCTCTCTCATAGGTATCGACCGGCTACGCGTCGTAGGTACCGCCCGGCTTGAGTTTTACGCCTTACAACCTTATGCTACGGCCATGCAGACGAACCTTTAATCCCGATTTACGAAAGATAATTTAAGCCCTAGGCCTTAAGAAATTGTCCAATCACAGCCGAGCATTGTCTTCATAAGCTGCGTTACGAAATTATTATCAGTATACAGCAAATTCTATAGTGTACGTTACGTTTATTATATATCTTCAGAGTTGACAGTAAACTGGCAGCAATTTCGGAACAGGGCCATACTTGACTGTGATTTGTCAATTTCTTGAGTCTTACGCCTTACAACCTTATGCTACGGCCATTGTAGACGACTCTTGAAGCGTCATCTACACTGAAATTTTAAGGAGACTTAAGGCGTAAGACTTAAGAAGTTGACCAATCACAATCGAATATTCTTTTAATACTTGACTGTAATTGTTCAATTTCTTAAATCTTACGCCTTAAGTCTCCTTAAAATTTCATTGCAGACGCTTAATGTATTGTCTATAATAAGATTTTAAGGCGAAAGTTTTAAGATATTTACCAATCACGGTCTAGTATTAGAAGAATATTCGATTGTGAATGGTCAATTTCTTAAGTCTTACGCCTTAAAATCTCATTGTACAAGACGTTTACACGTCATCTACAATGGCAGTAGGATTAACGGATTAAAGCAGTACCTTAAGGGGATGCCGGACTTTCTTTTTGTACCGAAAATTTTGTGCACGCTATACTCTTTATTAGTTGCACAGAATAATAAATGCTTTTCCACAATTAAATTACACATAGCAACAAAGATGAGAGTGAAACATTTTTTGTTCAAAATGAAAAAAAAATAGAAAATTACAGTTTCCTTATCGGCTTCTGACATCAACTCGTAACATTATTAACTGAATATAAAAGGTTTGCTGTTTGTACATACAAAATAAGAGCACTCTCACCTCAGAATTTCCTGAAGGAATATACATGAGCAGTCAGAAATGCGTTTAGAAGCGTAGTAAAAATAATTAGTGTGCACAAAAATTTCGTGCATATGTGTGTGTGCGAAATCGAGGCATGTGAGTAAAACAGTCCTGTATATTAGTTGCTTGCTAGCGCGACAGACGGCGCTATAATCGGTTTGTGTGACAAGGAGAATCAATCTCGTACCATCCTTCTCTTTCATCTTGCGTGTAATAGGATACGTTAGTATACATGTACGCGCCCACTAAAGCATTAAATTCTTTTCTTTCTCAAATTCCACGTAGTAGATACTTGTTGTCACACAATGACGTAACAAGCTGCGAGAAAGCAGCGTTAAAAATTACCCGATTTACGCCGTGTTTGATATCATTTTAATCGCAAAAATCTCATGAAATCATTGAAATTATTTTCAAACTAATGGAATTAAAAATAAAAGTTTCAATTTTTATTTTATAAGATGTTTACATTTTCGTGAATTGCAAATGAATAGAGGAAGCGAAGAAATCGATTGTAAAAGACTTCGGAACTCTTTGATGTGATAGATCATCTCGCTCGCTCTCTACTCATAGTCTTGTTTCCTCTGTCAAACTTGACAATCGTGATAGACAGCTCGAAAAGATAAGCGGATCCAAGAATCGAGAGCGAGCGAGACAATAATAGGAGCGAGCGAGACAATAATAGATGCGTGCGAGACAATAATAAGAGCGAGGGAGACAATAATAGATACGAGCGAGAGAAAAATAATAGTGTGAAAGAAAGATCCGATTCTCGAGCTCGAATCTTCGTTTCTCGTGCTATTTCTATCTCATTCGCTCTTATTGTTATTTCGCTCGTTTTTATTATCTCGCTTCCTCATGTAATTCTTGCATCACTTTTATACATACATACGTCCATACATACACCCACACTCACACCACCCAACCACACATACACACAATACAACACACACACACATACACACACACACACTCACACACACACACTCACACACACACACACACACACACACACACACACACACACACACACACACACACACACACACACACACATATATATATATATATATGTATATATATGCGTACAGATTATATATTTTACCAGAATTTACCTGTTTGCATGTGCGCTCTAGTTATTAATTAAAAAATACTTTTTAAAAAATATTTATCCCAGAGGCGATTCATTCGTGAACTGGTAGTTTTTAGAAATATTTCATATCAGATGCGGTTTGCATGTGCGCTTTGGTTATTCAAATATTTATTTCAGAGGCGATCTATTTGTGAGCTGATAATTAAAAAAAATCCAGAGGCGATCTAATTCGTGTGCTGGTTGTTTTTAGAAATATTTCATACCAGATGCGGTTTGCATGTGCGCTCTGGTTATTAAAATATTTATTTCAGAGGCGATCTATTCGTGAGCTGATAATTAAAAAAAATCCAGAGGCGATCTAATTCGTGTGCTGGTTGTTTTTAGAAATATTTCATACCAGATGCGGTTTGCATGTGCGATCTGGTTATTAAAATATTTATTTCAGAGGCGACCTATTCGTGAGCTGATAATTTAAAAAAATCCAGAGGCGATCTAATTCGTGTGCTGGTTGTTTTTAGAAATATTTCATACCAGGTGCGATTTGCATGTGCGCTCTGGTTATTAAAATATTTATTTCAGAGGCGATCTATTCATGAGCTGATAATTAAAAAAAATCCAGAGGCGATCTAATTCGTGTGCTGGTTGTTTATAGAAATATTTCATATCAGATGCGGTTTGCATGTACGCTCTGGTTATTAAAATATTTATTTCAGAGGCGATCTATTCGTGAGCTGATAATTAAAAAAATCCAGAGGTGATCTAATTCGTGTGCTGGTTGTTTTTAGAAATATTTCATACCAGATGCGGTTTGCATGTGCGCTCTGGTTATTAAAATATTTATATTAAATAAAATTCAGAGGCGATCTAATTGGTGTGCTGGTTCTTTTTAGAAATATTTCATACCAGATGCGGTGTGCATGTGCGCTCTGATTATTAAAATATTTATTTCAGAGGCGATCTATTCGTGAGCTGATAATTAAAAAAATCCAGAGGCGATCTAATTCGTGTGCTGGTTGTTTTTAAAAATATTTCATACCAGATGCGGTTTGCATGTGCGCTCTGGTTATTAAAATATTTATTTCAGAGGCGACCTATTCGTGAGCTGATAATTTAAAAAAATCCAGAGGCGATCTAATTCGTGTGCTGGTTGTTTTTAGAAATATTTCATACCAGGTGCGGTTTGCATGTGCGCTCTGGTTATTAAAATATTTATTTCAGAGACGATCTATTCATGAGCTGATAATTAAAAAAAATCTGACCTGATTATTAAAAAAATCCAGAGGCGATCTAATTCGTGTGCTGGTTGTTTTTAGAAATATTTCATACCAGATGCGGTTTGCATGTGCGCTCTGATTATTAAAATATTTATATTAAATAAAATTCAGAGGCGATCTATTTGTGAGCTGATTATTAAAAAAATCCAGAGGCGATCTAATTTGTGTGCTGGTTTAAGAATAACCCAGAGGTGATTTAATTCTGATGCTGGCTATTCGAAAAGTATTCCAGAGACGATTTAATTCGTGTGCTGGTTATTCAAAAAAAAATCTAGAATCGATTTAATTTGTATGTTAATTATTCAAAAAAAATTCGACAAGTGATTTTAATTTGTGTGCTGGTTATTGTTCAAAAATGGTTTATCAGTTATGATTTGCATGTGCATTCTGGAAGCGAAATTTAAACAAAATTTAATTCAGAGATTATAAAGACACTGCTTCAACTAAAAAGCATATTTGATAAGAATAAAAATCCAGATAAAATAAATCATTGAATCGATTTTTACATGTTATAAGAGGATTCTTATTTTGAAAATGTGCTATATATTGCGATAATTCTTATGTAATTGTAGCATGTCATATAGCGACAAAAGCTAACAAATTATTGGAGCAAATTACACTGATCGCTGACGACTTTTTTTGATAACACCAAGCTTCGAATGTATGATAGCCTACCCGGCTGTGTGGTGTCTATTGGTGACTAAAAAAATTACTTTCATTGCCGTTGCCTACAAATAATATAATATTTGAAAAGCTTCAACTTGATAGCATATGCTGTGACTTTCCTTACACTACTATAAACTATAGCCTTAGAAGGAAATCCTTGTAAGGAAAAATATTTCAATAATGTGAAATGTACAAAGCAACATTTTTTTTAAATTATAGCAGAAAGTAAATTGCCTTTTCTAAAATGATAAATTATTCATATATTTTACATTTGACATATATCTTACATTTATCATATCTGATCAAGATATTCCAATGAATATCGTTAGAAAAAGACGCCTCAGTACAAATCTCATTTGCATATATCAGAGAGGCGAAAAAAATATATATTATGGTTGCGTCTGCAAATGGACGATGAAATCTATTATATTATCGATATAAATCTATTATTTCGATACTTTTGAGACAAAGAATGTATTATGAAAATAAATATTTATATTATTTATAAATTTTACGACATTACATCAATTTGCATAAAACATTTTATATTGTTAGCTTTTGATTATATCGATTTAACAAACGTCGTGCATAAATTATAATTTGTAGAAAGTTATATGCAAATATCTTTTTTATTGTATATACAGAATGTCGCAGAGTACTATACATATATAAGCGCTTGTAAAGAGTGCAGTAAATTGAAGAAACAAATCCCAGCATTTTACAATTTTCGCAATAATAGAAAGAAATAGAATAAATTAATTAATTATATAATAATATTAAATAAAATCGATCGAATGTATATTTACATGTGTGTGTGTGAGAGAGAGGGAGAGAGAGAGAGTGAGAAACGCTCGGCAGTTCGAGCTATTGCATGATTCAGTGTGTTAGGCATTTTGTCGGCGCGCGACAAGGGGAGGGATAGCGCGGCGCAGCGATGACGTTGTGACGAATGACAACGGCTTGTCTCGCTGTTCTTCTCTTTGCCACGTGCCGACGACATGTCTAATACGCTGGATCATGCAATAGCTCGAACGGCCGAACGTTTCTCTCTCTCTCTTTCCCTCTCTCTCTCTCACACACAAACACACACAACACACACGTAGATAGATATTCGTTCGATTTTATTTAATGTTATTATATAATTTATTTATTTTATAATGTCTCTTATTGCGAAAATCGTAAAATGAGACTTTTTGCTATGAGACTTTTTTCTTCAATTTACTGCGCTCCTCACAAGCACTTATATATGTATAGTACTCTGCAACACTTTGTATATACAATGAAAAGGATATTTGCTTATAACTTTCTACAAATTACAATTTATGCACGACATTTGTTAAATCAATATAATCAAAAGCTAACAATATAAAATGTTTATGCAAATTGTTTGCTGTAATATCGTATTCATAAAATTTATAAGTACATAATATTTATAAATATTTTCACAATATATTTTTATTATATATATAAAGAGACATAGCTAACCGAGAGCAATGATATTAGAATTATGTTTAAATATGTACGCAGTAAAGACAGATCTATGCTCTAAATTGCTTGTGCGAGACGATAAATGCAACATATTTTTTGTTTCAATAAATACAATTAACACAATATAAAGAAAAGTTTTCATATTGCTCTTTCCAAAATATGCATGTCTTTTTATAAAATATGCATGTCTTTTTAGACAAGATTGTCGGTAATATAACTATAAGTGTTGGTAATGTACCGACACTTTTAGTTATGTTAAAATGAGGGCGCCTACCCGTCGGAGTTCGGCTGCGATTCCGGCATCCCCTTAAGTAATTGACCAAACACTTCGTAGCATTAAAAGAATACTCGACTGTGATTGGTCAATTTATTGAGTTACAACTTTAATTCATTAATTCTACTGCCATTGTAGACGATGCTTTAGGGTCGTCCACAGTGGCCGTAGATTAATGTTGTAAGGCGTAAGATTCAAGAAATTGACCAATCACAGTCAAATATTAAGAAAATACTCGACTGTGATTGGACAATTTCTTGAGTTTTACGCCTTACAACCTTATGCTACGGCCATGCAGACGAACTTTTAATCCCGATTTACAACAGATAATTTAAGCCCTAAGCCTTAAGAAATTGTCCAATCACAGCCGAGCATTGTTTTCATAAGCCGCGTTACGAAATTATTATCAGTATACTGCAAATTCTATAGTGCACGTTACGTATATTATATATTTTCAGTGTTGACAGTAAACTGGCAGCAATTTCGGAACAGAGCCATATTTGACTGTGATTTGTCAATTTCTTGAGTCTTACGCCTTACAACCTTATGATACGGCCATTGTAGACAACTCTTGAAGCGTCATTTACACTGAAATTTTAAGGAGACTTAAGGCGTAAGACTTAAGAAGTTGACAAATCACAATCGAATATTCTCTTAATACTTGACTGTAATTTGTTAATTTCTTAAATCTTACGCTTTAAGTCTCCTTAAATTTTCATTGTAGACGACGCTTAATGTAGCGTTTATAATAAGATTTTAAGGCTTAACTCTTAAGAAGTTGACCAACCACAGTCTAGTATTAAGAGAATATTCGATTGTGATTGGTCAATTTCATAAGTCTTACGCCTTAAATCTCATTGTAGAAGACGCTTAACACGTCGTCTACAATGACAGTAGAATTAACGGATTAAAGCAGTAACATAAGGAATTGACCAATCATATTCAAGCATTAAAAGAATACTCGACTGTAATTGGTCAATTTATTGAGTTAAAGCTATTATTCATTAATTCTACTGCCATTGTAGACGATGCTTTAGGGTCGTCCACAGTGGCCGTAGCATAAGGTTGTAAGGCGTAAGATTCAAGAAATTGACCAATCATGGTCTATTATTAAGAGAATATTCGATTGTGATTGGTCAATTTCTTAAGTCTTACGCCTTAAATCTCATTGTAGAAGACGCTTAACACGTCGTCTACGATGGTAGTTTAGATTAACGGATTAAACCAGTAACTTAAGGAATTGACCAATCTCATTCAAGCATTAAAAGAATACTCGACTGTGATTGGTCAATTTATTGAGTTACAACCAGTGAACTCTATACTATAACTGGAATGTGCACTGCCGTTGTTAGCACCCGGGACATCAAAAGAAAAGGACAGGTTGCTTTGGAACGATTCCTGCCTCCGTCTAGTAAATTTTGATTGGTCGATAATTTTATATGATCTTTGTTACAAACATCAGTCTTACTAACTTTAACTCGATTGACTAACTGACAACCTGCCTGCTCACAGCTGCTTTTCACCTTTATTATTGAAAATATTAATGTTTCGTTCTTTTATTTATATATTTTTATTTTTTATATGTATAAAAAAGAATTTATAATAAAAGACATTTCGTAAAGTATTCGTATGGACAGACAATAATTAACAAAAAATATATGTAAATATATGTTATTTTGTTCGCGAGTGAGCGCGGATCGCTGCGACAGCGCAAAGTTTACAGATTGCGGCAAACGGACGACCACGAACAGAATATTAAACGCTAAATTAACTGAACACGACACGTAATTTTTTTGGTATTTTTAGAGTTTTATTTGACACCACACAATAAATTAAAGTTTTACACAAATAAAATGAGTACAATTATTTCAGGTAACGAAATAATTCCGAAGCCGAGAGTGCGAAAGTCCGAGTGAGAAAGCGGTCATTTTAAAAGCGGTTAGACAAAGCGGTTTTGACAAAGCGGTTCTACGAAAATACTGCGAGCAGCGAAAAAGTGCGAGATTATTTTGGTCCACGCGCGGTGCCCATTATATAGCGAGCGGATTTTTGGGCCCGCTGCGACGTGGACCAATTAATTTAATCTTTTAGCGGTGACCTCATTGCGGCGCGTGTAGTTGGTTGTTGATGAAGTCTGACGTCGGATATTATTTACTTGTCATGCGCGCAATCTTTTTAGATCAGCTGATTGACGATCAGCTGATCGTGACGCATGGGCGCGCATGCCCATAAGCTGCGTAAATTTCAACGACGGTTGACAATAATATTGTTAGCGGCGATGATGAGCGTCTTTTCCGGTGGCAAAAAAAGAGAGATAACTCGAACGTTCGAGTTTTTCTAATAAATAGATATTTCGAGAAGATTCTCGACGCCCGTTAATTTTAAATTTTCGAACGTTTAATAGCGAAAATATGCGAATTTCGTTATGCAAATTTTACTCTGGAATGATTATTTTAAATTTTGAACATATTTATATAGTTAAAATTTTTTACTTGTAAAATGTAGCAGGTAAACAGTAAAAAAAATTAAAAAATATATTTATTATTTTTTATTTATACAATTCATTATCTTTTCATTATTTTTATTTACATAATTATAAAAAATGTTCCGATATTGGATGAATAGAAATACAGTAATGCATTTCTTCTTTATGTAGATTATTTTATGTAGATTACCGTATGGAACGTACATAAACATATGTAAAATGTTGGAGGTACTTCAATCAACTGAAATAAATTTTTGAATATTAAAATAAGAATTTTAACACATATTGGAGATATACAACTATATATTCCGTATTATACACAAAAATATTTTTTGTTACAAAATATTGAATTTTTTTCAAAAATTAATAACGATGTACATATATTATTAATAACGATATACATATATACATCATAAAACACAAAAACATAAATAAAATACTGAGCAGAACAATCTTAAAAATAATATCATATCTGCAGCTTAAATGAAAAATAAATATCTTATAAATATAAAATAAAATTATCTTTAAGTTCATTCTTTGGTTTAAGAGATTGCACGTAAAGTAACAATATCACTATATAAGGATTATTAAGCCAGTCCAAAAAAATACATTACAAAATAATCCAATTGCTTAGAAATATAAAATATTTAACATGCTGTAACATTATGTATGTCTCAAAAGCTTTTGACTGTAATAAAACTATAATAAAATAATCAAATGTTATAAAATAAAATGGTTTTATGAAGTTTATTACGTTTATTAACAAGTTTATCCAAAATTCGTTCCGTCGTATTTTTATTATATTTAGAAATACGAATAAAAATATATGATGATGTTATAGCTCTAATTAATTTTATTTCATGTAGTTCCTCCATTTCTGTTACAGGATGTTGTGGTTTAAATAAAGACATAGCTATTGGAATATAATGTTGTATAGTAGTTCGAATAATATTAGCTTCAAAATGGTTTGCGTTCATAGATTGCACATTTAATTCAGCTTTAAAAGCTTTTTCAACAAATAGTATTATATTATAAACTACTGCAGATGGTAAATATAATTTACCACGATTAATGAATTTCATAAAAGAAGATTCTGAATATATTTCTGAACAATAATTATGTTCATAAGTCTTATTATTTGTATTAGTTAAAATTGCAATACTATCATCACATTTTTTTTTTTTTATTAAACCCCGAATAATATAACCAGATATATAATATAAAATATTTTGTTGAATAAATGATATATTAATATTCTCCATAGCTTGAATTATATTTGTTATATATGTTTAAAATCATTACAATCAAAAGCTTCAGAGTTCTTTTTGGTTTTAGTTTTGTACTTAAAAAGAGCAGGCATTGCAGTGTTATCATCAATGCAATTTGCACTAATACTATTTTTAACATTATTTAAAAACAAAAGTTTTCGTATAATCCATATGAATTGTAAGCAGTCAGGATTATTATTCCAATCCCCTCTAACTCTTACGCAAGAAAAGAAAAGTTCTAAATGGTCTTGCGAGCATTTAGACGGCAAAAATGGAAACGTAATGGATTAACTTTAGAAAATAAATCCTTTGCTAAATTGATCATACTATACATATTTATTATAAAACCTACTGCAAATGTTGATCTTCGATGATGAAAAATAGGAACTCCGTCAATTTTTAATTTGGAAATGTAAAGAATATTATTGTTAAAAGTATTTATAAAATAATCCAAATTTTGAGGAGTCATGGGCGACTTGAAATTCGTTCCAAAACAACTTCTAGCATTTAACATGTCAAACAGTTTATCAAATATTCTTATGAATTCTGTTGTAGCATCACGGTCTTCAAATCCTAAAGTTTTTATTTTCCTTAAATAATCGATGGCATCAGCAACACTACTGCTTATTGTTTGAGATGCAAGTGAAACGTTCATTTTTTTATTAAAATAATGTATATGTGCATTACCTAATTTATTTGCTAATTTCAGACCTTTTTTTTCTTGAATGTCATGTAATTTCCTAACATATGCAAAAGATATTTCCCGATTTTCATATGTAATTTTGCATTCTGCGAAAGTATTATGACATAATTTAATCATATGTGAAGGGTCTAATATACTGTAAATATATGAATCAGATAAAGAATGTTGAAATGCTGTTTGCAAATAAGAATATTGTTTTTCATTCTTCGGACAAAGCGCATTTTGTACATTTAAATCTATATTTTCTGTTGATGCTTCTTGATGAAAATGTTGTTTCATATTCGATTTATATTCTTTGGGATGTATAATGCATGGAATGTTCATAGAATCCATATTTACGAAATTATTAAAATTAAAATTACATCCTAGCAATTGTAACGTTTTTAAATTGCTTTTTGCACCATCGCATGTAATTGAACGGACAGTGATGCCTTTTTCTGCTAGTTTGATTATTGCTTGCTGTATAATTTCCCTCTGTACAACTGATGGCATTTTATTTGTAAAAAAAAGCAATTGAACATTTAAATTTTATCGTATAAGAAACAATTTATAGCACCAATACTTCAGTAGCTAATTCTTTTGAATCTTCTGTAGGAATACCCCCATAATCTACATATCCACGTATTTTATCTGATAATTTATCATACACTAATTTTTTTCTTATGCTCATCGAATCAAATACTAATGAAACATTTTTTAAATAATCTTTTGTATGTGCTTCATTTTCCAAATATGCAAATATTTCAGTAAAAAAACCAGGTTGGAGATTCTTAACCATTTACGGAACATACTATTATGCGGTAAATATAGTTGACTGCGTACAAATTCATATGCACGTGGAGAATAAAAAAATAATGTAAAAGCAAATTGTTTAATTGAGGTAGAATATCTTCTACGACATGCTGAAACTCTGTTATTTTTCAATTCATTTTTCAAAACTTCTAATGAAAACCCATTAAAATTAGTCTTTAAAACTTCTGTCACACCTTCAGTATCATGTTTATTATTTGCCGGATATTTTATGAGGCTTTTCATTGACGTTATGCGTTCTGTTCGACGAAACAAACGCTTTTTCAGAATTAGATTTTCTTTTCTTAATAGTAGTTCCCTTTCAAATTGTCTTAAACGCTTTGGAGAAACTTGAACTGCAACACTTATACTATTCGTTAATTGTGCTTGTACTCCAATGTCAATCATTTCCTAATAAATTGTAATCATAACACTTTAAAGTACAATATTTGCAATAACAAATAAACAAGCTAAACATATATAACAATTAAATAAAAAATATGAATATTTCATAAAATGGAGTAATATTAAATACAACCATACACCTATTATACATTTCATGTGTTAGAAAATAATATAAATTGAAAGAACTAAATATTTTTATATAATCAATTAAAATACAATATATTACCAAAAAACTTAAATAAATCAATATATTTTACAATATTTGTATATTGCTACTTACAATTTCCTGTGTAGGACGTATATTAGATGGAGATATACTAGGGGCAATATTAGATGGAAATTTTCTCAGCAAAGCAATCTTCTAGCTTATTAGAATTAGATGTAAAATCCGTATCTCTCAATACATCTTCATGTTTTTTATTATCCTATATTAATTGTAATTAAATACATTAATTTATAATTATAAAAAATAATATATTTTTTATTTAGTATTTAATTTATTAAAATGTTTATATATCCATTTACTTCTTTGTTTTTTGAAATGTTAGAATTATTAAAAATAGTAGGAATCGCAGATTTTTTTAACATCCTTTTTGATAATTTCATTGATTCTGATTGATAATTATTTTCAGTAAAATGTTCACTACAAATATATATTTCTTTTGGTGTTTTCCTTATATAAGGAGAAATTTTAGCGAGCCATTTTATACGTACTTCTTTGTTGCTTGGCAATCTATATTATAAACATATTATAAAATTATTACATATATTATTTATATTATAAAATATATTATTTTAAATACGAGAGTGTAAATACAAGAAAAAAATACTTTTATATATTTTATACAATATATATTACTATATAATAAAAGATACTCTTTGTAGATTTACTTGTGAAAACTAATATTTATAGAATTTTCTTGATACTTTCCACAATTTTGAATGGAACATTTTTTACCCATTTTGATGACATTTCTGAAATAAATAGGTTATAATTATTCTATAACTGTTCTGTCAAGTTAAGTAAAACTTATGATTAATTTTTGTGTTAAATTATTGTAAGTAAAAATTATTTGTAAATTTTTATAATTTTATAATTTATATATCATTATATAACATATATATTATTATTAAAAAATGTATACCTCTTTCACACTGATCATCACTCAATTCAACACATGCACTGAACGTAGACTATGTTTTCAGCTCGAAGAGTACGACGATAGGAAAGGACAAGTATCGTTTCAATTTTCCTTCTCGCTCGTCCCGTTTTCTCCTACGGCAGTTCACATTCCAGTACAGTATAGAGTTCACTGGTTACAACTTTAATTCATTAATTCTACTGCCAATGTAGACGATGCTTTAGGGACGTCCACAGTGGCCGTAGAATAAGGTTGTAAGGCGTAAGATTCAAGAAATTGACCAATTACATTCAAGTATGGCCGTGTTCCGAAATTGCTGTTTATTGCCAACACTGAAAATATACATATAATATACGTAACGTGCACTATAGAATTTGCAGTACTGGTAACAATTTTGGAATACGGCTAATGAAGAGAATGTTCGGCTGTAATTGGTCAATTTCTTAAGGTTTAAGGCTTAAATTATCTGTTGTAGATCGGGATTAAAGGGTCGTCCACAATGGCCGTAGCATGAGGTTGTATGGCGTAAAACTCAAGAAATGGACCAATCACAGTCGAGTATTCTCTTAATATTTGACTGTGATTGGTGAATTTCTTGAATCTTACGCCGTACAACCTTATGCTACGACCACTGTGGACGACCCTAAAGCATCGTCTACAACGGCAGTAGAATTAATGAATTAAAGCTGTAACTCCATAAATTGGGCAATCACAGTCGAGTATTCTTTTAGTGCATGAATGTGATTGGTCAATTCCTTAAGTTACTGCTTTAATCCATTAATCCTGCTCGCGACGGGGAGCGTCTCGTTTGACCACGTTAATATTGACCACCGTCCCGATTGATCACGTTGAAATTGACCACGTTGCGATTGACCACGTCCCGATTGACCACCGTCCCGATTGACCACCGTCCCGATTGACCACCGTCCCGATTGACCACGGTCCCGATTGATCACCGTTCCGATTGACCACGGTCCCGAATGACCACGGTCCCGATTGACCACGGTGCAGATTGAACACGGACCCGATTGACCACCGTCCCGATTGACTACGGTCCCGATTGACCACCGTCCCGATTGTCCACGGTCCCGATTGACCATCGTTCCGAATTTCACATGGGTTTGCAACAGGGTGGTGTTGCGTGTGGGGGCGGGGGGGGGGAGGATTTGCGGGTTGTGCAGCTGTGCGTGTACTTTGCAACGCAAACTGGGATTTCACATAGATTTATAAAATTATGGGCATCTCAATCATACCTTATGTGAATATTTAAATTATTTTTTAAAATATTTTTTTATTATTATATTTATGACTAGTTATATTAATTTAATTATTTAATTTTTTTTTGTGGTCAATCGGGACAGTGATCAATCGGGACGGTGGTCAATAGCAACGTGGTCAATCGCAACGTGGTCAATTTCAACGTGGTCAATCGGGACGGTGGTCAATATTAACGTGGCCAAACGGTTGCCATTCCTCACGACGCACCAAGTCCGTTCTCGACGGTTCTTACGACGCGTAGCCGGGCGGTATCTACGACGCGTGGCCGGGCAGTACCTACGAGTGAGTTATTGGGCGGTAC
Organism: Camponotus floridanus; assembly: GCF_003227725.1. NCBI lineage: Eukaryota > Metazoa > Arthropoda > Insecta > Hymenoptera > Formicidae > Camponotus > Camponotus floridanus. Next base: position 97,331 of record NW_020229430.1, on the reverse strand, counting down.
CTACGAGTGGTATCTCGGGCGGCTTCTACGGCCTCCGTGCTGCTTGCGACGCACCATATTTGTTCTTGGCGGTACCTACGAAGCGTAGCCGGGCGGTACCTATGATGCGTGGCCGAACGGTACTTATGAGAGTACTGTCGGGCGGCACCTACGGCCTCCGCGTTGCTCGCGGCGCACCAAGTCCGTTCTCGGCAGTACCTACGACGCGTAGCCGGCCGGTATCTACGACGCGTGGCCGGGCAGTACCTACGAGTGAACTATCGGGCGTTACCTACGAGTAGTATCTCGGGCGGCCTCCGCGCTGCTCGCGACGCACCAAGTCCGTTCTTGGCGGTACCTACGACGCGCAGTTGGGCAGTATCTACGAGAGAGCGGTCGGGCGATACCTACGGTATCCTCGCGGCTCGCGACGCGCCAAGTACGTTCTCAACGGTACATACGACGCGTAGCCGGGCGGTACTTACGACGCGTAGCTGGGCGGTACCAACGAGAAAGCGGTTGGACAACACCTACAGCTTCCGCGAGACTCACGACGCAACAAATCCGTTCTCGGCGGTACCTACGACGCGTAGCCGGGCGGTACTTACGGCGCGTGGCATGTCGGTACCTAAGAGAGAGCGTTCGGTCGGAACCTACGGCCACCGCGCGGCTCGCGACGTATCAAGTCCGTTCTCGTCGGTACCTATGACGCGTGGCCGAGCGGTACCTACGAGAGAGCGGTCGGGCGGCACCTACGGTCTTTGCGTGGCTCGCGACGAACCAAATCCGTTCTCTGCGGTACCTACGACCTGTAGCCGTGCGGTTCCTACGAGAGAGCGGTCGGGCGGCACCTATGGCCTTCTCGCGGCTCGCGACGCTCCAAGTCCGTTCTCGACGGTACCTACGACGCGTAGCCGAGCGGCACCTACGAGAGAGCGGTCGGGCGGCACCTACGTCCTCCGCGCGGCTCGCGACGCACCATGTCCGTTCTCGGCGGCACCTACGACTCTTAGCCGTGCTGTTCCTACGAGAGAGCGGTCGGGCGGTACCTACGGCCTCCGCGCGCCTCGTGACGCATCAAGTCCGTTCTCGGCAGTACCTACGACGCGTAGTCGGGCGGTACCTACGACGCGTGGCTAGGCGGTACCAACGAAAGAGTGGTCGGGCGGCATCTACGACGTTCGCGCGGCAGGCGACGCACCAAGTCCGTTCTCGGCGGTACCTACGACGCGTATCCGGGCGGTACCTACAAGAGAGCGGTCGGGCGGCTCTTATGGCCCCCGCGCGGCTCGCGAGGCACCAAGTCCGTTCTCGACGGTACCTACGACGCGTAGCCGGATGGTACCTACGAGAGAGCGGTCGGTCGGCGTCTACGGCCTCCGCGCAATTCGCGGATAGTGATAGCGGTAACCACGGGTAGCGACGCGCTGTTCCTCCTCTCGCCGCGTGCCGGCAGGCAATGTCTTACACGGTGGGCCGTGCTATAACTCGAGCGCTCGAGCGCTTCTCTCATTCGCCCGACTTCAATAATTAATATTTCGAGTGTTATTACAAAAATCGTTACATAGAATAGGATTATTTTATTCAATTTACTGCGTTCTAACATCTTACAAGTGAGTGAGCACATGCTAAAGGACATTCTGCATATATATACAGGGTGTTGAAAAATTAAGTGCCATAAATTTGTGTGATGAAAGAAGGAATCAATATAAACATTTTAAGTATAGGAACCGTGGGTCGGCGACGCTTAGTTACGGCGTGACAAAGGTTTAATTAAATTGTCAAAATGTCTGCAATACAATGATTTTATTCGGTTAATTTTAGATGTTTATAATAAATGTTCGAAATTACGACCGCCAACGTTCCGACAAAAATCAGAATGACGGAGCAATGATTCCCGCGTTCTTTGGAATATTGTCACAACGTCTGCTACGCGAGCAACGTAGTTCATTTGTTTATCTCTCGTTTGTTTTCGTTTCATTCACTTCATTCCTTTCATTCGTTTGTTTACTTTTGAAGGTGCTTGCAAAGGCTTTCTTCCATTCTCCCCATTTTTCCTCAGTCAAGCTATTAGTGATCACGTTATCAGTCAAACTGTGCTATTGACAGTGCGAAACGAGTAGCTGGAGTTTATTTTCTTTGAAAACTAAACTGTGAAGTCATGAACCGCAATGGATACACTTACAAGGAATTTGCAGATATGCACCTTGCGTTGCTGGGGGCAACTCTGCACTTGCTCGGAGGATGTATCAAGAAAGATACCCAAACAGAAGACTGCCGAACCGGCGGACTTTTGTTAACGTTGACCAACGTCTAAGGGAAACGGGATCGTTTCAATCAAGGATGCATAACGCAGGGAGGAATAGATCAGTTCGTACTCCACAATTTGAGCAAGAGGTATTAGAGCGATTTGAAGATAATCCGTCCATAAGTACCAGAATTGTTGCACGCCAGCTCCATGTTAATAACCGTCTCGTTTGGAATGTTGTTCATGACAATATGCTTCATCCGTTTCATCGGCAAAAAGTACAAGCTCTAGGCCCTAACGATTTTCCTGCTCGCCTTGACTTTGTTAATTGATTTCTGCAACAAACAACTCTTCAACCTGAATTTCCAGCTCTTGTTTTGTTTACCGATGAAGCAAGCTTCATGCGTGAGGCTATCGTTAATTTTCACAATAATCATGTATGGGCTGAAGAGAATCCACATGAAACTTTCATTCATGGTCATCAGGAACATTTTACGGTAAATGTGTGGGCAGGAATACTTAACGATTTCTTAATCGGGCCCTATCTTATGCCTCCCAGGCTCAATAGACACAATTATTTAATATTTCTGCAGCAAGTCCTGCCGGAACTTTTGGAGGAAGTACCACTCGCAATCATAAGAGTCATGTGGTTTCAGCACGACGGTGCCCCAGCGCACTTTACGGCTGAAGCATGCAATCATCTGACAGAGACTTTCGGCAACAGATGGATCGGGCGGGGTGGACCTGTGGCGTGGCCTGCAAGGTCACCAGATTTGACGCCTCTCGATTTCTACTTCTGGGGTGCAATGAAAAATATGATTTATTCCGAACCGGTTGAATCCGAGGAGAATCTGGTCGCTCGTATCGTTGAGGCGTCTGAAACTATCCGACAAACTCCTGGAATAATCCAAAGAACGCGGGAATCATTGCTCCGTCGTTCTGATTTTTGTCGGAACGTTGGTGGTCGTAATTTCGAACATTTATTATAAACATCTAAAATTAACCGAATAAAATCATTGTATTGCAGACATTGTGACAATTTAATTAAACCCTTGTCACGCCGTAACTAAGCGTCGCCGACCCACGGTTCCAATACTTAAAATGCTTATATTGATCCTTCTTTCATCACACAAATTTATGGCACTTAATTTTTCAACACCCTGTATATATATATATATATATATATATATATATATATACAGGATGTCCATATATATATGGACTGTGAATTAATTTTGAGGTAGTTTTTGTAAATTCAAGGCTTTATTGTGTAAAATTGTGTACATTATTATTTTTCAAAGTATTGTCCATCGGTAGCCACTACTTTTTCCCATTTTTTCTGGCAGCATATGGATTCCGCGTCGAAAGAACAATTCATCTTTTCATGCAATCCACCAATCGATCCAATTTTTCGTATCTTCGTAAGATTGGAAGTGCTGCTTAGCCAGGCCATGTTCCATGGATCGGAACAAGTAGTAATCCGATGGAGCAATATCTAGTGAATATGGGGGGTGGGATAAAACATCCCATTTCAGCGTTTCTAAGTATTTTTTGACTACACGAGCAACATGTGGTCGAGCGTTGTCATGTTAAGAAATTATTCTATCGTGCCTTTGCTCGAATTGCGGCCGTTTTTCCTTCAATGCGCGGCTCAAACGCATTAATTGTGTTTGGTAGCGTTCACCAGTGATGGTTTCATTCGGTTGAAGCAGCTCATAGTACACAACACCAAGCTGGTTCCACCAAATACAGAGCATGTGCTTCGAATCATGAATATTCGGCCTTGCCATCGATGTTGATGCATGACCGGGCAAACCCCACGATTTTCTATGCTTAGGATTATGTTTAGCATATCCATTTCTCATCGCCAGTGATGATAAGATGCAAAAAACCCTTTCTATTTTGCCGTTGAAGCAATTGTTCGCACGTGAAAAACCGCCGTTCAACATCTCTCGACTTCAATTCATATGGCACCCAATTTCCTCGCTTTTGAATCATATCGAGTGCATTTAAACGTTTGGAAACTGTTGTGCGATCAACATTCAATGATTCAGTAAGTTCATCTTGCGTTTGACATGAATCTTGGTCGAGTAATGCTTCCAATTCCTCATCTTCGAACTTTTTCGGTTGACCAGAGCATTCTTTGTCAACTGTATCGAAATCACCACTTCTAAAACGTCGAAACCAATACTCACCCGTTTTTATCGATGGATTATGTTCATCATAAATTTCCAACAGCACTCGATGACTTTCAGCAGTACTTTTCTTTGAATTAAACAGGAAAAGTAAAAAACTTCTTGCAAATGATGTTTTGTTCGCTCGTAATTCGACATCTTCGGAGCTGAGAAAAAATATGTTGTTTACACTTCAGCAAAATGACAATAAAAAGTAAAGCCTAATGACAGAGACTTGACATGAATATAGTTACAGAAGTATCCGATGCGATATAGCATAAGTTACGTGATCTATTATAAGTCCCTCAAAATTAATTCACAGTCCTAGTATATATGTTAGGTTCAAAGACCGAAAACGCTCATTGGGCGGAAAAACCGGTCACAACGCGTTCAGACATCTCAGATTCAGCCACAACGCGAAATTGTGTCGTGGCATTTTTAAAAACGCTCATAACGCATTTTGGCATATTCAAAAAGGCCACAAAGCGAAATTCGTGTTGAGGTTCTTTTGATAATCGACCAAAACGTGTTCTGGCAATGTAAAAATGCCACAACGCGTTGTGGATGCTTATTGATGCAGCCATGACGCGATATAAAACAAATGCAATCTATTAACGGCCGACGGATTCATGTACATTCTTGTTCGTCATTTTATTTAGTATTGCTAGAGTGTGGACGTCGTTGGTTTGCGTGCTAATTATGTCTGATTAAAAGAAGATTTTTTATGATAAATTAAGTGAGTTGAAGAAAACAAGTACTGTTCGGAGTGTTTTTATCGATAACGAGCGGTACGAAATATCTACTTCAAGAAGTAAAAGAAGCTCAGTTACTTCGAAAAAATAAGCAATCGCTATCGTCAAAGCAGTATCGTCGTATAAAGCGATACGACATCTTAAAACTTGGTGATACTGAAAAACTGATTGAAAGTGGTTCTGAAGGCATGGACGATTCTAAAATTCGCTATTTCTGTAAAGCGGATGAGCTATTTGATGTATTGGGGGCAGCTCATCTCAACGTGGGACATAAAAGAAAAAGAGATAGGTACATTGTTGAAATTTGACTAGATTTGATACATATTTATGTTATATTACGAATTCCAAGATGTTTTCGGCACAAGATTGATATCGCGAAGTATAGTTAGACATGTTAGGTATGATAGTAGTTAATAAAGTTCTTAGTTTCATAGTCAATAAATAATTAATAATTTGTGTTTGTCTAATATTTTTCTACATTATTTTCTACATTATTTTTATTTATGTTTCAGTTATGGAAGCTGAACTAAAAAAGAAATATTGTAATGTTACTCGTCAAATAATAAATCTTTTTCTGTCTTTGTATGAACAGTGTCAATTGAAGAAAAAGATACCAAAACATGGATTAGTTGTACAACTTATTTTATCTGACTACAAGAACTCTCGATGTCAACTGGACTTGACTGACATGCAGTCAGAGCCAGATAAAGATTATCGATTCATTATGAATTATCAAGATCATTTAACCTTTACAATTCTTCGTCCTCTTAAGACGAAGACTGCCGAGGAAGTGGCCTACCAACTCATAGACATATTTTGTTTATTCGGTGCCCCATGTATACTTCAAAGCGACAATGGTCGTGAATTCGTAAATAAAATAATTAAAAGTTTGGCCGATATGTGGCCAGAAATGAAGCTTGTTAATGGTAAACCGCGACATTCTCAGAGTCAGGGTTCGGTTGAAAGGTCGAACCAAGATATTCGTGACATGCTGGTAGCGTGGATGGCTGACAATGATACGGAAAAATGGTCTGAAGGACTCCGATTTATTCAAAGTAAGAAGAATCGAGCTCTCCATTCGGTAATTAAGACAAGTCCTTATGAGGCTATGTTTGGATCAGCGCAAAAGACCGGACTTGCAGATTCCTCTCTTCCAGTGATACACATGTATTCTTCTATAGAAACTGAAGAAGAATTGGAACAACTTCTTTCTTCGGTAAAGAACAATGATCAAGATAGGACTGATGAAGAAGAAGTTAACGAACAATCTAGTGAAGATAAAAATATACCTCAAGCTGGAGAGGTTACACAAGAATCAAAAAAAAAAAGGTGACAGCAAAATTTATTGTGTGATTTGTGAAAACGAAAGTTCAGGAGCTTACAAGTGTTCAGGATGTCATCAATATATTTACGTTATTTGCGGAGAAAATGATGAGAATAATGAGGGTTTCGGACAGAACGTTACTTGCAAGCTCTGTATAAGGAAGAACAGTATCAGCGTTGAGAGAGCGTTGAGAGAGAATGTGCTAAATCTGGTCAAAAACAAGCACACAAAATGATTTCATTTTCTAATTCAAAATTTTCTAAAGTTGATATTCGAACTAGTGTAGCGGTCAGAGTGCCTGACGTTGATAAAGGACGCGCAGCTCCCAGAAATGTCTTAGCTGTTGTTGCCGGAATTAATTCATCAGGGCTTTATCAATTAGGTACCAAAGAAGGGCTCCTTGAGCGATTTTATGCTCGCAATGAATTTATAGTTGCTGAGAGCAAATTTATTGAACTGCAAGACGTACTTCACTACTCAACTCTTCGTTCAGCTTCTATGTTGTCATCTGGAAGTAAGCAAGGTTTTATAAGCTGCCACTGTAAAAGATACTGCATTGACAAAAAATGCAAATGTCTCTCTAAAAATATAAAGTGCAATTCCAAATCTCAGTAATAGTTCTTGCAAAAATAAATAATTTATTAATAATTCCCACAAAGGGACCAATATATATTATAAACAATGTTTATTATTAAAAAAATACTAATTAATGAAGATTTCTATTACAAAATCTTCTTTGATTAAAAGAGCCATAGTAGTAATAAAGATAACTGTATTTTCTTTTACAATTCTCAGTCAAAAAACAATTTGTTTCATTTTAATTGAATTAACGTCGATTGTTATAACAAAATAACGTCAATTATTTTATTTTATGAATCCTTGATACTTACGTATGAAAAAAAGTATTGTAGATTTTAGTCAAATAAAAAAATTTATTTGTAAATTGATTTTGACCACTTCTCTAGTTTTTAAATGGGTGGTACAAGTGGTCTGAAACACTCTGTATATATATATATATATTTCTTTTTAATATTTAATATTGATTATTAATATTTTTATTATAAAACAATTAAAGAAGAAGGTTAGAAAATAAAATTACATTATAAAATTAATTACATTTTAAAATATAGTAATTGCTATAAAAAAAGTTGATATTGCGGGAATTCAAACTCATCGCAGTTACAAAAATTTAATGCGCTCAACTTAATTGCTAAATGTATTTAACGTATTGTTGAGCAGACGCTCAATTTTAAAACTTTTTGTAAATTTTTCAGAAACTAAGGCCTATGTACTCAAATTTTTTTCCACAAACTTTATTCCCTTTCCTCTTCAAGTGAACTATGATTCATTTTTTTGACGGTTATTGCCATCTTCGTGTTAATAATTATTAATATAATAAATGTACATACAGGGTGTTCATTTTAAACTTTCCACTCGTTTATTTCATGATTGACTATTTTCTGCGAAAAATGCCAAGACGTTAATTTTGTTTTTGAGGGGGATATTTAAGTACATTAAATGAATATTTTACGAGAAATTGTATAGTTTATATACAATTACAAAATTATTTCAAATCTCATAACTCGAAAAGTATTTAACATATAAAATACTTTATTATAGTATTTTAGAAAGCTATCGAGAAATGAAAAATAGGGAGTTTCATTATAAAAAATATTTAACTTCATATAACTTTAGCACCTTCACACAAGGTTAAATATAATTCACTGTTAAATGTCCCCCTTTGAATACTACAATTTGTCTAAAACATTTTTTCATTTGATCACTTTTTCTGTGATGTTAATCGGGGCGCACAATTAAAATGGAACATCCTGTGTATACTTCAAGTAAACACGCATGTAATTATAAATTTCATTGATTTTGTCATATTTCTGTTACAGGAAATACTGATTTATATAAACTATCCGATAATACCCTTAGAAAATTGAGATTATGTGAAGATCATTTCTCTGACACATCATTCACAAAACGCAACAAATATACGATTGATATGAGATGCTATATCAATTGCATATAATAACGCTAAATCATTCGTAAACGAACAAAATATTGAAGTGAAAGAAAGACATACAATAGTACTTTCTCCTAATAATGGAAATAAGATAGAAGAACAAGTACCTCAAGAGTGTACTCTGCGAACATACAGACCTGTAATTTTAAATTTTGAAATGTCTGCAGAGGAGGAAGACGTAATGGAATGGATGCATCTGGAGCCACCTATACATTAAAACGTTAAAAGCAAAGATAATAGTAAATCTAAAATATATAATAATAAAAAGAACAACCCCAAAATAATAAAAAGAGCATTGAGAATAGAAAATTTCAATTTACGTCAAAAAATAAAACGCTTAAAATATCAGTTGCGATGTATGGCACAAAATTATAAAAAATCAAACAAGAAAAAACAGAAAAAAAATGCTACAGAATTTAATAAATGAACAAGAATTATATCCTGTGGCAAAAACAATGATAAATTTACAACTGCATATGCCACGTACACGATATACTGAAGAAGAGAAAATGCTTTCCAAACAATTATATTATTATTTAGCCTCAGCATTTTGCCGTTTAAAGAAAGCAGGTTGTAATTTTCCTGGACAAAGAACAATTAGAAGAGATGGATAGAAGAATACAGTATAAAACCAGGATTTTGTGATATTATAATTAAAAAATTAAAAGAAAAAATTGCACAAATCCTTGAAGAACAAAGAGTGTATGCTTTAAAATGGGATGAGATGTCTATAAAAAGCTATGAAGAATATTCCTCGAAACTGGAGCAGATAGAAGGTCTTGTTGATTTAGGATCTTCGGGCAGAAAAGCAGAAAGAACCAAATGTGTCTTTTGCCTTGATAGTCTTGTAACGGTGCACTCCGATTGCACCGTTCCGAATTCCCGGCAACAACATCGCCGGAAGCTGCCGCCCGGTAGAACACCCGCCGGGCAGAGGCAGGGGCGCGGTGCGCCCACATTTTTAATACTTATTAAAAACCGGGGCCGTTGTAAATCCAAAACGGCCGAGAATTGCCGAGCGAAGCCGACGCGGCCCGACCGACCGACCGGCGAAAACCCGCGCTCGGCGCAAAATCCGAATCCCTCCGAACAGGCCCGACCGTACCGTACCGCAATTAACCCGTTCGGAAGGGGTAAACCGCCGCGCGCCGACGCGGGTAATTAGCCGGTATAAAAAGGCCGTGTTTCGGCTAATAGACACATTCTCCTGTTCCGCTCTAAGCTGTACGCTCAAGAGAATTTACCAGATACCTGAAAACCGGCACTACCGCCCCGATCAATTAGGTTGAGCGTGCTCAGCCTAAGCCGAGAGTTCTCGTTATCGCGCGGGGTACTGCCTCCATCCGCTCCTCCACATCCCGGCTGGCAAAACCCACGGAAGGTGGAGTTCAGAGCCGCCCCGATCGAGAGTTCTCGAGGCCAGCTGTTCTCACACGCGATTCCAACTTATTCGCGCGATATTTTAATTCGCGGAGACCGCATATTATTTCGCGGAAAGAACTTGTTTCTCGGAATCCACTGGCTTTTTCTTCGAACACGGGATTCCCGGAACGACGGGATTCCCCGTGCAAGAAACGCGACAAAAACACCGTCACAACAACACGAGGTCTTCGACCGATACCGAGCGCATATCCGCAGGCGTCAAAACAACGTTTTATACACGCGTATTATACCAGCGAATTATCGAACATACGCGCTACGATTATATCGGCGCATTCTGACTTGCATTCTGCACGCGTAATCAAACAATTTATAAACTCGAACACGCTCGCAGTTATAATCGCAGCGAGATACACACACGACTTGTATACACGCCTTAATTCGAATAAATACTTTCTTTTCTTTTACATCACACATTCGCTCACCATTCATTACCCCGAATCCGACGAGTTTATCCGCAATCGAATCTCCGGAAAACGGAACGTTACATTGGCGCCCGAACAGGGACCGTTTGCGTGAGCATTCGACAGGTGTAAAAGCGAGTTGTACGAATATTTCAGTATGAAGTCGTGGTTGTATGCGCTCCCGAAGGAGCAACTGGCCGTGCTAGCCGCAGGTTACGGCATAGAGAGCACGGGCACTCTCGATGAAATTCGCCGACGCATGCGGGAGTACGCGGACGCGAATCCGGATGATTTTACGACCGATCTTCATGACCATGGGGCACCTTCTTTTGCATACCCCCAGGTCATCGTATCGGCCCCGCCTCCTATCGTCCGCGACGCGCCTGTCGACGGGGCAGCGCCGGCCTTGCCCGATAATCGGGTAATCAACCAGCTGCGGAAGAGCGGTTGTCACTTCGACGGCCGTGACCCCGCCGCGTTCTTAGAAACCCTGGCCGAGCTCCGCGATAACTATCAGATCACCGCGGAGCAAATTCTGCGCGGTTTATCGGAGTTGCTACGGGGGGATGCCCTTTTATGGTATCGTAACCATCGAGGCAGCTGGCTCACGTGGCAGGACTTTGAGGCCGCGTTCCGACTGCAGTTCCTGCCCCATCGTTATATAGCTTCCTTGCGTCGCGAAATTGAGAATAAGCACCAGGGGGCCCACGAGACGTTCGCACAGTACTCCACGGTGATGATGACGCTGATGCGCCGTTTGAGCGGTTTCTCTCCGTTTGAGCAGCTCGAATACTTGTACAGCCACATGCACCCAGAGTATAAATTTTATATCCGGAGCGCGGATTTCGGTAGCATCGCCGAGCTACAGGCGCGAGCCCGCGAGCATGAGGATTTGGTGAAAGAACGGCAGGAGGCCGCGAAGAGGGAAAAGGCCGAAGTAAAGCCCGTGGTGGCCGCCGCGTATAGCAAAACCGAGTGCTGCTGGCGGTGCAAACAACGTGGGCATACCCGCCGCCAGTGCAAGCGGCCAGCGAAGAAATTCTGTTCCCAGTGCGGACGGGACGGGGTGCTCACTTCGCAATGCCATCCACCGGCGGGAAAAGGCAACGGGGCGGGAGGAACACAGGTCGACGCCACTCCCAGCCCCGCATAAGTTTCACGCCGCGACCGCATATACGGGTTACGATCAGGAACCTGACGTGCGACGCCCTGATCGATACCGGATCCGAAACGTCGCTCATCAACGACGAAATCGCCGAGACCCTCCAACAACGGGGTTTCAGGGTCACCTCCGAAGAGAGCCAGATCCAGCTGGCCGATGACCAGGAAGCCACCACCGCGGGGGCAATCACCTTGCCAGTCAAGGTGTCGGGACGAAAGACCACACACACGTTCGCAATTATGCCGCGTCTCTCCGATGAAGTTTTCATCGGAGTAGACCTCCAGGCCAAGTTACGTCTGGGCACGCCGGCCCCCCCTCGGCACGTGATTCAAGCACGAGGGCGATGTTGCACCACCGGGGGTTTGGCCGGGAAGACCCCCGCCGAAAGCGAGCGCCTACGAGAATTTTTGCACAACGAGCTCGGAAAATTCGGGGAGGTGAAAGGGCCTACGGACCGGGCACAGCATTCTATCCGATTGAGAGACGATACTCCCATCAAACAACGGTATCGGCCCCGCAATCCGGCGATGCAGGCGATAATCGAGAACGAGGTAGACGAGATGCTGGCCCGAGGGGTTATCGAACCCTCACATAGCCCGTGGAGTTCGCCCATCGTCGTCGTAAAAAAGAAAGACGGCCGGCAGCGGTTTTGCATCGATTTCCGACGGGTTAACGAGGTGACCCATAAGGACGCTTACCCGCTGCCGCAAATTACCGCGACTCTAGACAAGTTGAGGGGGCCCGGTATCTGTCCACCCTGGATTTAAAGGACGGTTATTGGCAGGTGCCGCTGATCCCGGGAAGTCGACCCGTTACCGCTTTCACCATACCGGGTAAAGGGCTCTACCAGTTCACGGTGATGCCATTCGGACTACACTCCGCGCCCGCCACTTTTCAACGACTGTTAGACTCGGTTCTCGGGCCCGAGTTAGAACCGCACGTTTTCGTCTACTTGGACGACATCATCGTAATTAGCCGAACATTTGAAAAACATCTCGAGCTGCTCAGGGAGACTTTCCGCCGTCTACGTGACGCGCGCCTCCGCCTGAACCCGGAGAAGTGTCGGTTTTGTGTAGACCGCCTTATATACCTCGGGCACGTCATCGACCGCGAGGGAATTCGCACCGATCCTGAGAAAATTCGCGCCGTGGCCGGTTGGCCAGAACCGCAGACCGTGAAACAGATCCGTCAGTTCGTGGGGATGGCGTCGTGGTACAGACGGTTTATCCCGAATTTTTCTACGATCGCCGCGCCGCTCACCCAGTTAACTAAGAAGCACGCCCGTTGGAGGTGGGCCTGGAGGAATCCATCGCGTTCGATCGGTTAAAACAAGCGCTGATTTCCGCACCGGTTCTGACCTGCCCCGATTTCAACCGCCGTTTCTCTCTGCAGACCGACGCTAGCACGACCGGGCTCGGAGCCGTCTTAACGCAACAGTTTGAAGAAGGCGAGCGCGTGATCGCCTACGCGAGTCGCACTTTGAATTCAGCCGAACGGAATTACAGTGCGACGGAGCTCGAATGCCTAGCCATCGTCTGGGGCATCCGCCGCATGAAGAGTTACCTCGAGGGTTACTCGTTTACCGTCGTAACCGACCATCAGGCCCTACGATGGCTTCAAAAGATGGAGGCGCCAACCGGACGCCTCGGACGCTGGGTGTTCGAGCTCCAGCAGTACGATTTCGACGTACGATACCGTCGCGGGGTATTAAACCGGGTCGCAGACGCACTGTCGCGTCACCCGGCTACCTGCGCTGCCAGACGCCAGGAATGCTCCTGGTACCGCCGCACGCGGGAAGGGGTCCAGAATGACCCCGCCGCGTATCCCGATTACCGCATCCAGGATGGACAGCTGCACCGCCTCATATACCATAGCCTGGACTTCAAGGACAGCCACCCGGACGAGCAGTGGAAACGCTGCATACCCAAGGAGGACCGGAGGAAGATATTGCAGGAATACCACGACGCCCCCACCGCCGGGCACCTGGGCATCGCGAAAACCATCGCCCGGATCGCCAAGAGGTACTACTGGCCGGGGATGTTGCGCGAAATTGCCGGTTACGTACGAGCCTGTCAGAACTGCCAGGCCCACAAGGTCGCTCAGCAACGACCGGCCGGGGCACTGCACTCTACGTACGTCGGCCGACCCTGGGAACAAGTGACGCTGGACCTCGTCGGCCCACTGCCACGTTCGCACCAGGGACATACGTGGCTGTTCGTCCTCCAAGACCGGTTCACAAAATAGGTAGAGCTTGTGCCGTTGCGCCGAGCTACCGCCGCCGCCGTCACCAAGGCACTGACCGAGCGCATTCTCCTGCGCCACGGCCGACCCGAGTCCGTGCTATCGGACAACGGGACACAATTAAGATCCACCCAGCTGGAGGAGCGTCTGCGAACGTGGAATGTCCGGCATATCACGATACCCGCTTATTCGCCGCATTGCAATCCGGTCGAGAGAACGAACCGCACCGTCAAAACAATGATCACCCAGTACATCGAAAAAGATCATCGAGCCTGGGACGAGCACATACCGGCCTTGCAATTCGCCTATAATACGGCACTCCACGACGCGACCGGATACACGCCGGCTTTCCTCAATTACGGGCGCGAAATACAGGCCCCGGAAGACACCGACCCGCAGGACAGCAGCACCGGACGCGCCTGACGTCATCCGAAACAAGCTCACCGAGGCGTACGAAGTGGTGAAGCTTCATATGGCGCAAGCTTTCCAGCGCCAGAAACGCCATTACGATCTCCGGCGTCGGCCTTGGAAACCGAACGTCGGGGAGTGGGTGTGGAAGCGCGACCACCCTCTTTCTAAGAAAAGCGAAGCGTACAACGCCAAATTGGCGCCCAAGTTCAGCGGGCCATACGAGATCCAAAAAATCGTCTCACCCGTTATAGTAGATCTCAAGAGCAAGAGGGGAAAACGGATAAGGCATGTACATATCCAGGATTTAAAAGCGGCTCACCAAAACAACAACAATGTCAACCTTATTCCCCCCAGCGAGGACATCGATCACGAGCCTGATACCTCGTTTTTCGATAACGCTCACAACTGAGCCAGACTTCGTAGAAGATGGAGCAGAACCGAGAAATCCTGGACGAGATAACCGCTCTACTGCAGGAGTACGAGGCGAGCAATCTTGCGACGCGGACCGAGGAACCCGCGCCGCCCCGCATTGCCGCACCACCACCGCCGCGGCCACCTCGAGTCGGCACCACCATCCAGCGGTCCGACCGAGTCAACCGGCAGAAGCAGGAGGCTCTCCTGACACCGCCACCGCCACCACCGCAGCGAAGGGCCCAGCGGCCATACGAAAGGCCACCCGGCCAGTCAACCGAGGGGACGCGCCAGCCGGGCCGCCGACCATCCTACGACCAATGGGTCCGCTGCCGCCACCACCGATCCTCGTGGAAGTCGAGCCAGGGATCACCGTGGAGGTCCCTCATTTCGCAGTTTATGTATCGCACCGATACAAGGCGCGAACGCCTGCCGGACGGTGGATTATCAGATTCACCCGCGATGGCAGGGTGCGCTATTGTCGCCGCATTCCACCACGCGCGGCCTAATAAACAATGGATGAGAACCGTTTGTTTTGTAAACAGAGCCGACGACCAGGCATCCACCCGCCCAACCGACCGACCGACCGAAGCGGATGCCCGATTCGGGCATATTTTAACATGGGGGGTGATGTAACGGTGCACTCCGATTGCACCGTTCCGAATTCCCGGCAACAACATCGCCGGAAGCTGCCGCCCGGTAGAACACCCGCCGGGCAGAGGCAGGGGTGCGGTGCGCCCACATTTTTAATACTTATTAAAAACCGGGGCCGTTGTAAATCCAAAACGGCCGAGAATTGCCGAGCGAAGCCGACGCGGCCCGACCGACCGACCGGCGAAAACCCGCGCTCGGCGCAAAATCCGAATCCCTCCGAACGGGCCCGACCGTACCGTACCGCAATTAACCCGTTCGGAAGGGGTAAACCGCCGCGCGCCGACGCGGGTAATTAGCCGGTATAAAAAGGCCGTGTTTCGGCTAATAGACACATTCTCCTGTTCCGCTCTAAGCTGTACGCTCAAGAGAATTTACCAGATACCTGAAAACCGGCACTACCGCCCCGATCAATTAGGTTGAGCGTGCTCAGCCTAAGCCGAGAGTTCTCGTTATCGCGCGGGGTACTGCCTTCATCCGCTCCTCCACATCCCGGCTGGCAAAAACCCACGGAAGGTAGAGTTCAGAGCCGCCCCGATCGAGAGTTCTCGAGGCCAGCTGTTCTCACACGCGATTCCAACTTATTCGCGCGATATTTTAATTCGCGGAGACCGCATATTATTTCGCGGAAAGAACTTGTTGTTTCTCGGAATCCACCGGCTTTTTCTTCGAACACGGGATTCCCGGAACGACGGGATTCCCCGTGCAAGAAACGCGACAAAAACACCGTCACAACAACGCGAGGTTTCGACCGATACCGAGCGCATATCCGCACGCGTCAAAAACAACGTTTTTATACACGCGTATATACCAGCGAATTATCGACAACGCGCCACGATTATATCGGCGCATTCTGACTTGCATTCTGCACGCGTAATCAAACAATTTATACACTCGAACAACACGCAGTTATAATCGCAGCGAGATACACACACGACTTGTATACACGCCTTAATTCGAATAAATACTTTCTTTCTTTTACAATCACACTTCGCTCACCATTCATTACCCCGAATCCGACGAGTTTATCGCAATCGAATCTCCCGGAAAACGGAACGTTACAGTCTGAATGCACATCANCAAAGAGATTGAAATATTAGATTCTGAATCTGTGGATATTTTTTATCCTTCTTTAATTGATACATATTATACAAGCAGACCTAAAGATTAGAATCTACTAATTTATATGATTATGCAAAATGGTATGATATTGTGAAAACTAAACCAACTCTAAGACATTAGAGTTATTACGTGCTTGATGAATCTTTATATTTAAAAAACGTAAACGTGGATATCTTATCAATCATTACAAATGCAAAGTGCACACTCAGCCAGAGCGTTACTATTTCTCATTATTGTTATTATTTCCTTGGAAGAGATATTACTGAATTAAAAAATGAATGTGATAGTTATGCAGAAGCATTTTCTTTAATACAATTTAAATTGAAAGATGCTCTTCAGTATCACGAAAGAATAACTGACATTCAGCAAGGTATGGATAATATTCAAGAATTAATTGAGAAAAAAATAAAAATCAGAAATTACAAAATGAAGATAAAAACGACTGCCTTGATAATGGTGCATTAGAATGTGTTCCTATCGAAGTTGAAGGAGCTATGAAAGACTTTAAAGATATTGGCAATAAAGTTGATGAAGTTAACGTCGATGAAATGGTGACGCAATTAAATACTGATCAAAAACGAATCTTTGATAGAATTACTGCTGGCATATCTGATGAAAATAATGAAATTCTTAGACTTTATGTAAGCGGTGAGGGTGGTACTGGAAAGAGTTTTTTGATAAAAACTATTAGATTCTGGATCAAAAAGTATATAGGAAAAGATACAGCAGTAACTGCACCAACTGGTATAGCAGCTTTTAATATTGATGGACTTACTATTCACAGATTATTTCAGTTACCAGTAGAACATGGCCATACTGCCAAATATAAACAACTTTCTGATATAGTGCTTAAAATTATACGAGACGAACTTAAGAATGTTGTTTTAATAATTATCGATGAAGTTTCAATGATTTCAAATATCACTTTAATGTATATACATCTTCGATTAACAGAAATATTTAATCGATTGTAATAATGGATGGTTCGGCAAGAAACATATACTTCTTTCTGGAGATTTATTACAACTTCCACCTATGCATGAGGATCCGCCTTTTATTGAATTATCTAAACTAAAAATTGAAAAGTATATTGGTGCAATGGGATCTATAAATTTATGGACTTTATTTAGCTATGATGAATTACAAATTAACGTGCGACAACAAGGTGATAATTCTTATCGAGATATATTAACGAGAATTCGTGTTGGAACAGTAACAGGTACAGATGTAACTATTTTAGAAAATAGGAAAATAAATTTTAAAGAAACTAATTGTGATGACCGATTACAAGAATTATGTGATTATTTGCAAAGCTTACCAATAGATACAGTTTGTTTAATGCCAATTATATGATGTTTTACATACTGCAATGTTAAATCGTATTTCTTCGAATGAAATAAAACTTGAAATAGAACTGTTGCTCAAGATCTAGCAGAATGTGCATCATATTTAAAGAAAAAAGTTATGAAGATATTAAGTAAAGATGATGATGATAGTTCTCGAACAGCTGGATTAGCAAGAATTATAACTATAAAATTAGGTGCACGTATAATGGTTAGAAGAAATCGATGTTAATTTAAGTCTTGTAAATGATACAATTGGTACAATTACATCAATTATGCGTAGTGCAATAGACAATGAAGTAGAAAAAATAAAAAATAGTGTCATCAGAATAGAACATATAGAACGCATAAGCGTTAAGTTTGAAGTAATGAATAGAGTGTTTGTTATAAGAAAACAATTTCCTATATGTTTAAGTTATGGTATGACTATTCATAAAAGTCAAGGCCTGAGTTTAAAACATGCTGTTGTAGAGGCTGGAAATTCTGTATTTAGTTGTGGACAAATATATTACAAAGGTAAAAAAAATACGCCAAGTACATAAAAAATATTCCACCTTGTATGCAACAAAACGTTTAATTAAAAAAATACCCTTATAATAAATAATTTATAAAAATTTTCCCTCAAAAAATATATATTATTTTCCTAAAAAAAATCAAAATTAAATATGAAATCAATGATTAATTAGCCATGTACATTGAAGCAATTGATAGGGATTTCTAATTTGAAATATTTGTCACAAATTCAATCTTGCATTTATATATTAGATTCTCGACAAAATAAAAATAAAATTCAAAATAAGTTCCAAGTAAATTTAGAACTAAAAAAATTAAGACCAAAACAACTTACAAAAACTTGGCGTGCTCGGGTCACATTATAATACATATAATTTTACAAAGTTTGCGAATTATATACCTGTAATTAATTTCAATTATAGAAATATGTGAATTATAATACGATCCGGAGTATGCCAAGTTTTTGTAAGTTATTTTGGTCTTAATTTTTTTAGTTCCAAATTTACTTGTAACTTATTTTGAAATTCATTTTTATTTTGTCGAGAATCTAATATATAAATGCAAGATTGAATTTGTGACAAATATTTCAAATTAAAAATCCTTATCAATTGCTTCAATGTACTTGGCTAATTAATCATTGATTTCATATTTAGTTTTGATTTTTTTTTTAGGAAAATTATATATATTTTTTGAGGGAAAATTTTTATAAATTATTTATTATAAGGGTATTTTTTTATTAAATGTTTTGTTGCATACAAGGTGGAATATTTTTTATGTACTTGGCATATTTTTTTTACCTTTTTAAGGTTTTTTTGGAAAAATTTCACATCTTTTTGTAAAATTTATTTATATTTTCTGCAAAAAATATATATGCATTTTTAGCACTTCTGGGCCAACTACACTTTTGTACCACTAAATCATTTATTAATTGCCATCCGGTATGTTACTACATATTTTACGTCAAAATTATTGATTTAATTAAGATTTATCAATACATATTTACTCTTATAGATTTCATTATTATTGCATTATTATTTATTATACAGTAAAATTTTATTTTACGTATGAAGAATCAAAGAAAATTTTAGAAATTCAGATTTAATTAAAATAAACCATTTCTATCTTAAACAAAATGAAATTTAAAGTGAAATTTAGCCATTACTAGGTTTAAATAGAAAAAAAAGAAGTTAAAAATTCGGAAACTTAAACAGATATATGTATATATATATAAAATATGTAATGAGTAAATAATAAAATATAATCGTCATAAAAGTTTAATACACGTTTGTTGCGTATCGTAATATATATTATTTTATAAGGCAGCATCAACATATATAGTACATCCTCCCAAAACTTCAAATATATTTCCAATTTTACAAATATGATGTTACTCTTTTCCTACATCCATGCAACATCTAAACCTTATTCTTCCAAGTAATCTATTCATACAAGTTATGATTACGCAGAAAAAGATTATTTATGTACTGTGACCGTGAAATTTCTTTTTTTTTCTGAACGGGGAAGTTATTAAGAGGACCGATGGTGTTGATTCACGGCACACCTTCGGCATGATCACCCTCCGTCGACTCGGCGGTCGCATCAAAAAAAAAAAACAAGAATTTCTGGGCGCCAGGCGGGAATATCCGCGCCGCGCGAAACGCTAATTAATCGCAAAGAAAATCGGAAGGCCGATCATGACGGCCCGAAATCTCGGTAGCTCACGCAAACAGTGTCGGTAGAGGCGTGGAGTTCGCGAAGAGCGGGGGAGAGGAGGTCGAGAACGGTTGTAACACTAAGAGAAAACTAATAGTAATCATAAAAATTCGTAAACATATATTTCGTCGAGAAAAGAAAATCGAATAAAATAAAAAATGTATTTAATCATATGGTTGCCATTTTGACATAATTTCACGCGCACAACCAGTCGCAATTCGGTGAAATTTGTTTTATTTACGACGTTTTATATTACGGCGGCGAGTCCCGTGAGCGAGACAAGGACAGTGCTATCGATGCGCACGGACGCGATCGAGAGCGAGCGAGACAGAGCATGGATCACGCGGTCGATGCGTGTCTATTGTGAAAAGCCGGGAAAGACAAATAGATTATTAGCCGACGGGTTAATGAAGGTGCGGCAATTAATCGCACTCGCGATACTGTTCTCGTTCGCCCGAGATCTACCCGATAGCAATCGATACTTCGCGAGCCCCGCGCGATGGAATGCGGCAGGGCGTACGGCGCAATACAACGACGTCACGTTAATACGACGAGTTTCGGTCGAAACATAAAAATTTTCCGACAAATTACGACAGCCGAAACGCACAGATTATGCTAATAACGACGAAATAAGCTCACAACGACGATAGATCTCACGAAAACGCGGACAATTTACAATATACGACAACGCGAAATATGACACGGTGACTGGAGGCGTTTCCCGGGGAAGCAGCGGTCCTGCAACAAAAGCTCGGATCGCTCGGCCTCTCTATTATTCGCGTGTTTCCCAAAATCGCGAAAGAACGGAGATGTTAATGGCGTATGGACCACGTGCGACAAACGCGAATAATCGATATTATCTGATACGTAAAATCGAGGGCCCGACACAATTCACCCGAGCGGCAGCGAAATTGTTGGCCTCACAGAAAGATCGTTCGTCTCACCAGAAAGGTCCTCGAAGATCGTCAACAGAAAAAGCTCTCGGTATTCTCAACGGGATCTGCATCCTTTTGCGTTGCTAGTCCGCCGAACAGTGAGGCGCGTGAGATCCGCGGGAGACACGTCGGCGATCGTTTCCCCCGATTTTCCTCGCCGAATCTAATTGGCGCATGGCCGTGTCGCGCCCTTCACGGGCCGATTCTTATCATGGCCGTAATTCTGCTGTATGGGTCCCGGAAATTCTCGGCCGCAAAGAGAAATACTCTCGGCAGCAAACGCCCCTTGCCCCGTCTGACTTCCTCGGGGTTCGGGAAATCCTACGGTGATCTCCACAGGGTGACTCCCGTTATACTCCCGGTCCCGAGTGTAGAGCCGGTTCCGGTCGGGGTCCTCGCGACGCCGCTCCGAATTGAGGTCTCCCACGGGGATGTTGCCATGTGGAGTGCGCATCCTCTCTAAGTTTCTTTGGGCCTCCTCTTCCGAGCTGCGGTAATTAAAAGAAATAAATCGGGGGGGCCGGCATGTGTTCGCAGCAGCGAACAAATTTGAATTAAGATGAATTAACAAAATTGATTCACCTGATGTGCTCCATTCTAGTCGGCGGAACCCCCGTCCTCACTGCATCTCCTCACATCCTGTCCGCTGTCCTCTTCCCGACGACCGGTTGAGACGAAACGATACCAAATCCGCTGAAAAGGCCAACACGAAACGCAAACGCAAAACGAGCGCGCAAAGGCGCGTACACAAAAAGAAAACGCATGAGAGAGAAATCGCAAAAGAGGACCGCTCCTCCGTCATAGCGGAAGGACGCAGGTCCCGAATAAGGCTCTCTCGGTC
Source organism: Camponotus floridanus (assembly GCF_003227725.1). Taxonomy (NCBI): domain Eukaryota; kingdom Metazoa; phylum Arthropoda; class Insecta; order Hymenoptera; family Formicidae; genus Camponotus; species Camponotus floridanus. The sequence continues at coordinate 75,638 of NW_020229430.1, read as the reverse complement.
GGGCACTTTGCCCCTGTAACGAACCACGCACAGGCGTCATGTCACAACTCCCCCTTCTCCGGGGAGGACCGAGGAGGTCTTGGCTGTGACGAACGTCGACAGCCACCAACTTCGTCTAAGTACTCTACCTTATACTCTGGGTCAGCCTTCCAGACGACAAGCCGCGTATTCGGCATCCAGGGTTGCTCCTCTCTCGGGTCGGCCTTGGCCAGTCACTGCTCATGATAAAACGACGAATAACGGAACGCAATTACGAGTACACTAAATGATAGTCGGCGCACGCTCGCAAGTAACTCGCAGAGGAAAGGGGTGAGAAGGTCGGGTACACTAACTCCTAAATAAATTACAAAGATAATTTATTTAAAAAAAAAAACCGACGCCTCTCGCTCTAAGGTCTTCCGCGGCAGCGGGAGATGCCAGCGGGTGAAGTGCGGGATCCTCGACCCGACGGGTCTCCCAGCCGGGACTCGTGGGCTGATCGGTCGCAATCCGGGTTTCTCCTCACTCTGCGCGGTTAAATTGGCCGACGTGGTGGCTGCTCTCCGGCCTGTACGGACCCAGGTCGTGCCAATCCTCCCCGCAGCGAGGGCAGACCCTTACTCCGGACCGCCCGCACCCATAACAGAAGGGGCGGGAGTCCTTGGGATGGGGACATCCCGAGTAGCGGTGGCCGACCGCCTGGCAATTCCAGCAGCGGTTGGCCCCGCGGGCGGTCCCGTGGCGCTCCTCTGTTTGGGAGGCCCGCTCGTTGCCGGGATCGCCTTCACCGCAACTTCGCGGGAGGACGCCGGGTTCGTCTGCGTCCTCCTATCCCGCCGTAGCGGCTCCCCAACAGTCGCTGGACCTCCTCCAGGTTGGTCCTGGTCACTACCTTCGCATCCATCAGGTCCATCGGTAGCTATCTATGAAGGATCAGGAGGGTGATAGGGCTTTAGATCTTTAACATGAACTTTTCCAACCGGGACTCCGGCCAAACTCGCAAGCTCGCATACTACGGGCGACAATCGCTTTTTAATCCTAAACGGGCCGTGGAATTTCGGTGTCAATTTTTTTGCGGCTACGTTTTGCGCCGCAGACGACAATACGTGTTGTCGTCTCAAAACTAAATCTCCTACGCGAAAAGTACGGTCGCGTCGTCGAAGGTTATACTGCAACGACTGCTTTTGGTACGCCTGCTCCAAATTCTCCGACACCCACGCTTGCAATGACTGCAAATTCTGCATTCGCTCCGACCATTCCGCGGGATCCCGTGTTTCGACCTCCGCGGTTTCCGTGTTCCGAGCGCGCAACGAATTTGCCGGCGACAACTCGCGGCCAAGATTTAACAAAGCCGGACGCGCCTATGGATGAATGGTGTGCGGTATTGTATGCAAAGCGGAAATCTTTAAGGTGTTGGTCCCATTCTCGATGATTCCGCTCTAGGAAGGCTACTATCATCGTCTTTAGTACTCGATTTACGCACTCCACGGAGTTCGCTTGCGGGTGATACGGAGGGATGGTCGTGTGGGTAATTCCATGCTCGTCCGCGAACGCTTTCAAAGTCCGATTAATAAACTCCGTTCCATTGTCCGTCAGCACAAACCTCAGCGCGCCCAAACGCGAGATGACGTCACTCAACATTTCGCAAATCTTTTGACCGTTCGCGGCCTGTATTGCGATACACTCAATCCACTTAGTAAAAAGATCTTGAACCACGAGAATACTGATGACCGGACTTACTACGCGGGAACGGACCCATGATATTCAGCGACTACCGTCCATGGCCCTTCGATTACGCGCTATCCCATAAGACCGGCGGGGCCAGCCTGTTCTACTTTAGTGCGTTGACAGACATCGCAACTTTTGACGTACCGCGGGACCTCCCGAAACATGTTCGGCCAAAAATACGCGACACCAAGTTGCTGGTACATTTTCTCTACGCCCAAATGTCCGGCCTGAGGATCGTGTGCCTCGCGCAAGGCGTCCCCGCGCAGCTCCGACGGCAACACCAACTTCCATCGGTCGAGATCCTCTACTATCTCCGATACTACCGGTTTGGGCCTCATATAATACAGCTGTCCGTCCACGATCCGCCAATTCGTAAAATGCCTACGACCATCCGAAACCTCTCCAAAACGCTTATGATACCACGCGTCTGCTGTATTCGCGATAGGATCTATTTGCGCGACCGCTATCGTCGTCACTTCGGTGTCACTCTCATACATACGCGATAGCGCGTCCGATACACGATGCAGGGCGCCTTTTCGATGCACGATGTTATAGTCGTACTTGAGGAGCTCTAACGCCCACCTCGCGAGTCTACCTGTCGGGTTCTTCAGATTATGGAGCCATCGCAAGCTGCTATGGTCTGTAATCACCGTGAATTGGTATCCCTCTAAGTATGGCCTGAACTTTTTAATGGCCCAAACTACGGCTAAACACTCCTGTTCCGTAACCGAGTATTTCTTCTCGGGATTCGACAGCGCACGGCTCGCGAACGCGATGATGTGCTCCGTGTTGTCAATATTTTGCGTCAAAACAGCATCAATTCCGACGGAACTCGCGTTGGTCTGCACGACGAACAGTATGTTAAAATCCGGACACGATAATGTAAGCGCGACAACTAACGAGACCTAATCTGCTCAAAGGCGCGACATTAGTCTTCCCTCCATTCTCAGCCCTTTCCTTTTTTCAAAAGACGCGTCAATGGTTCGGTAGCGAACTGTGGTATAAAGCGTCGGTACCACGATGACATGCCCAAGAAACGACGTAACTGTTTCAAGTTTGTTGGTGATGGATATTCCATCATCGGGCGCGTTTTCTCTGGATCTACGGTTAAGCCGTCCGTTTACACGACAAACCCCAGATAACGAACCTGCGAGCGACAAAACTCGCACTTCTCCGGGTTTATTGTGAGACCGGCAGCCGAAATCCGGTCCAATGCGCGTTTCAACCATACCAAATGTTTTTCGAAGGTTGGCGTTACAATTACGATGTCATCAAGATACGCGAACGCGTGTGGTTCCATTTCTGGTCCGATAAGTTTATCTAATAAGCGCTGGAAAGTCGTGGGCGCCCCCGTTAGTCCGTACGGCATCCTGGTGAAATGATACAACCCTTTTCCCGGAACGCTAAACGCAGTGATCTCTCGGCTTTCCTTGGCCAAAGGTATTTGAAAATACGCCTGGCTTAAATCGATCGTCGATATAATGCGCGGATCTCAATTTATCTAACAAGGAGTGGTCGCGACCTTGGGGTCACCGAATTAAATAAAATTTTAACTGCGTGTAATACTCGACCAAAGAAGTTTTTGAGGAAAGTGAGAGGACGCAACGCTCAGCCGTTTAAAAAAAAACCAAGTGAAAAATAGGCCGTATCTTGTATACCGGTAAGTTTAGACTGATCGTCAAGTAAGCGGCGTAGATCGGGTGGTAAAGCCCGATACTATTAAGCTGCTGATCACAGGTTCGATCCCGACCTGTGGTAATTTCTTTTTTTTTCATTTTTTTTTACGCGAAACGTACAATATTTTTTTAATGAAAAAAATTAAATAATTTAATTTTTTTGTTTTTATTTTATTTTTATTTTAAAAAAGGCAATTATTTACGATATGTTAATTTATATTACATTTTATAATACGTCACAATTCTATATATTCTACTCGATACTAACAAAAAAAATATATAAAATTATTATGCCACTTATTAATTAATTATAAAATTTAATATAAATTAACATATCGTATATAATTGCCTTTCCTAAAATAAAAATAAAATAAAAACAAAAAAATTAAATTAATTAATTTAATTTTTTTCATTAAAAAAATATTGTACGTTTCGCGTAAAAAAAATGAAAAAAAAAGAAACTACCACAGATCGGGATCGAACCTGTGACCAGCAGCATAATAGTATCGAGCTTTACCGCCCGAGCTACGCCGCTTACTTGACAATCTAGTCTAAACTTACCGCTATACAAGATATGGCCTATTTTTCACTTGGTTTTTTTTTGAGCGTTGCGTCCTCTCACTTTCCTCAAAAACTTCTTTGGTCGAGTACTACACGCAGTTAAAATTTTATTTAATTCGGTGACCCCAAGGTCGCGACCTCTCCTTGTAAGATGCCGTTCATGTTCGGCAGTGGATACGCGTCCTTCTTGGAAAGACTGTTAACCTTCCTAAAATCGAGGCAGAAGCGATATTTACCGTTCGGCTTTTTTACCATCACTATCGGATTTGACCACTCGCTAAACGATGGCTCAATGATACCGGCCTCTAACATTTTGTCTACCTCGTCGCGAATTACTTCTTGGATCTTCGGCGAAACGAGATAACACCTCTGTCTGACTGGCGCGTGATGACCGACGTCGATTTTATGTTTGATGAGAGAAGTGACACCAGGACTAGCGGTGGTTTCCGGTACGTTTTTCGCGATAAATTCTTTAAGTCGGTCTTGCTCAGAGGGTGTTAATTCGGGGAGCGCAGCACAGCACGTTTTCGCGAGTATTTCTCGCGACTCAAATGGATAGTTGATTTTAGGCTCGTCCTCGAAACACCACCTTGAAGACGCGAAACTTATATTAACGCCTAATCAACACAGTAAGTCCAACCCCGTTATGCACGGAACAACCAAAGTCAGCAATAACCCTACGGTGAACGTGTGAACGTTCGATCCTCTAACATGAGCGATATTTCCGCCTCTTCGCATATTTCAGCGATCTGGCCGTTAACGGTACAAATTCGCGACCCGTTATTCTGCCTAGTTGGTATCCTAAACTGTTGTATAATTTCGATTCCTTCCCGACCAAAGATCGTTTGAGCCGGGATCGACGAGGGCTTGAAGGGGTCGCCCCTGCACGAATACTTTAAAATACAATAACGGCGTTAATCGGGAGCAATCAAGAGCACCGTACGAATTGCCGGTACAAACCGGTATCGGGATCCCCATTGCAATTTCAGGAGTCGCAGAGACTCGTCCTACTGACTCCCTTTTTCGTTTCCCGAGCATGAGGGGCACGTCTTGACGGTGAAATTCACTTTCCCACAGCGGTAGCAATGCAAGCGCTGCGGTTCTTTACATTCGCGTGCAACGTGTCCCGTTTTCTCACAATTCCAACATTTGATGTTAACGCGCGAACCTGCAGTTGTCGCGACGGTGGCCGTCTCGGTTGCCGGATCGGCTGCAGGGGTTGCGGTCGCCGTGCTTTTACGCGATTTTCCGGATGCCTTCCCCTTCTGCGGTCCGCGCGCATCAACGCCGGCAGCAACTGCAACCGCTGCAGTTCGCTGCTCTTTTTTCGGTGGCCTGTATGCCAATTCGGGGAAGATGGACTGTTTCGCGGTCGGAGGCGCGCGATGCGTTTTGGCGGCCTCATAACTTCTTTCCACGCGCATCACTCGACGCTCCAAAGTCGCGAAATCATGAATGACCTCACGATCTACCGCGGTTCTATAGCGCGGCAGCATATTGCGATACACGTACCCAATCTGTCCAGACTCCACGGCGGGTTCATGCGATCAAAAAGAGTTAACATGTATGTGAGATACTCCGCGAAAGGCTCATGTTCTCCCTGAGTCCGCCGAGCAGCCTCATCCCGTAATGCGAACTGAAAATCCGGGTTTCCGAACCGGGAGCGCCACGCGGCAACGAACTCCCGCCACGAGTGCAACTCCGCTCGTTTATGCCGGAATCAGTACAACGCGGTACCCGATAAGAAAAATGGCAAAGATTTCAATAAATCTTCGTCCCTAACCGGTAGCAACGCGCGTCCCTCCTCGATTCGCATGAGGAACATTTCCGCGTCACTCCTGCGCGCCCCCGTGAAATTTAAATTCCATCGTCGCATGATGTTATATACATCCATCACGGACGATGTACCCGGTTAAACGGGCGGCTATTTTCCGATGGCGCGACCGCGCGGTCCTCCTCCGACAACGACAGCAGGGATGGCGTAAATCGTGACTGAACGCGAGGAGGCGCGACGTTTGGATAACCTGGTCGTCGCGCGATCGTACGATCCGCTCCCCCGAGATGGAGGTTTCCACGTAACCCGGCCCCCATATCCGCTCGCTGGGGCTATCCGGTCTCACAGCCCCGGTCTCGAGAGGAGCCAAAAGTTCCAATTCGCTATACGTAGGCGAGTGCGTGGGGTCTAGGCCGAGAGTCTGGTACCGCTCATGCCGCGCAAGACGTGCCCTCATGATAGTTTCGGTACCCTCCAATCGCAAAGCGCATTTCTCTAGTTCGGCCTTCAACTCGGCCGCCGACAGTTCGTCAATCCAATTTAATTCCGACATCGCGAGGGAAATTTTAAAGAGAAGGAGGAAGAAAAAAAAAATTCTGATTCGCGAGCCGACCGATCAAAAGGCTCGATATAGGAGCAAAAGATCGACAGCTAGTACGTGCCGTGAGCTCCCCAAAATACTCTGATCAACTATTCGCACGCGAGTAGCAAGTTCGAGGAACGCGCACGAAAGGCTCCGTTAATCTTTAATAAAGATAAGAAAATTTTTCTGCCGCCTTTCGCGATCACGTCCGCTAGAAACCAGCAACGAAACGCAATCACGGACGCCAAATAACCGGAAGACAGTGCAAAAATCCTGTAGCGTAATTCTGGAGCAAACGTAACCCAAGCAATACGCGAAATTCGCTGAATATCATCAGCCAAAATGCGTCAATTATGCGATCACTTCATCAAAGTACCGAATGCCCGAAATTCCATGACCATGCGCACGCGGGACATACGAAGATACAATATAATTGCAACACAAGTAATACAATATAATTCAATACAAAATATGATTTAAATAAAAACACAAAAATGTCTATAAAGAGAAATAAGGATTAGCACGACAAGCAATCAAAATATTCAAAATTTTCAAAAGTTTCAAAATTTTCACATCAAAAGATATCAAATTTCAGAAAAGAAAATAATTCAATTTAAAGTTGGGTCTACTCAAGTGACCTTTTTTTTTTTTTGATATCGGTGGGGAAAGCGTCCACGGAGGGGTACTCCAGTGACCTCCACAAATGTCCCATGGGATATCGAAGAAACACGGGATACAAGAACTAATTTAAATTTATTTATTCAATGTTCTCTGTAAGACAGAGCGAGCGAAAAAATGAAAATAAAGAGAAAATGTAAAAAAAATGAGCAAAAATTAAGGTGTGATTGATTTTAATTAAATAGTTGACGATACTGCCAGAAAGGAAAAGTAAGAGCAACGAACAGAAGTGAGGGTGCATCTAATAAATAATAAAGTTAGCAATATTTCAAAGGTGACGAAAAGCGAATGAAAAAGTCCAAAAAGAACTAAAATCTCTAATTTTGTACAAGCAATTCTTCAACGCAAAGAAGAGAAAAGGAAAATACATATCCCGTGACCTTATCCCATGTGACAAAACAAGAAAAAAAATTGAAATCCGCGGCGTAATTCGGAAACGAATAATAAACGGTAATACTACATTCGATACAATTGGCGAGGATAATAAAATTTTGACTATTTCTCAATTACGCGATCTCAAAAGCCGAAAATTACAGCAAAAACAAAAGCGAAAAGAATATTAGAATCCCGTAATCAATGTATATTTAAATAACATGAAGAAGTAACCGTCGTGTAATCGACACGTTCCCATACATTCACGCGAATAATAGCGAATGGAATATACAAAAAAAATAACACGAAAGCGGAGACGGACGCGATATAACGAATTATCGACAGCACGAATCATTCAATAACAAGATCGATCATATTCGGTCGTATACATGTTCAATACGTTCGAAATCAACACGATGATATCGCGAAAGAAATGTCTTTCAATCGATGATCGATAATAACATTGATCTAATCCGAATAATATCGAATAATACAAATCTTAATATCATAAGGCACAGTTCAATATTAATACCATTCCAAAAATAAATATTACAGAGCAAATAATATTCACAGTTTCATCCAATAATCTCATCAAAATAAATAATCTTCGCATAAATTCAATAATAGGCAGACACAAAATAAATTCAAATATGTTCAAATATATTCGCAATTTTCTCAGAAATACCGCTCTCGATCCTCAAATTTCGCTCTCTCAACACGGAAATCTTTTCGAACATCCCGTATTAATTTTTAAGGGGCCCCATGTTGGGCGCCAATTTGTGACCGTGAAATTTCTTTTTTTTTTTCTGAACGGGGAAGTTATTAAGAGAACCGATGGTGTTGGTCCACGGCACACCTCCGGCACGATCACCCTCCGTCGACTCGGCGGTCGCACCAAAAAAAAAGAACAAGAATTTCTGAACGCCAGGCGCGAATATCAGCGCCGCGCGAAACGCTAATTAATCGCAAAGAAAATCGAAGGGCCGATCGTGACGGCCCGAAATCTCGGTAGCTCACGCAAACGATGTCGGTAGAGGCGTGGAGTTCGCGGAGAGCGGGGGAGAGGAGGTTGAGAACGGTTGTAACACTGAGAGAAAACTAGTAATCATAAAAATTCGTAACATATATTTCGACGAGAAAAGAAAATCGAATAAAATAAAAAATGTATTTAATCATATGGTTGCCATTCCGACATAATTTCACGTGCACAACCAGTCGCAATTCGGTGAAATTTGTTTTATTTACGGCATCTTATATTACGGCGGCGAATCCCGTGAGCGAGACAAGGACAGCGCTATCGATGCGCACGGCCGCGATCAAGAGCGAGCGAGACAGAGCATGGATCACGCGGTCGATGCGTGTCTATCGTGAAAATCCGGGAAAGACGAATAGATTATTAGCCAACGGGTTAATGAGGGTGCGGCAATTAATCGCACCCGCGATACTGTTCTCGCTCGCCCGAGATCTACTCGATAGCAATCGATACTTCGCGAGCCCCGCGCGATGGAATCCGCGCGGCAGGGCGTAAGGTGCAATACAACGACGTCACGTTAATACGACGAGTTTCGGTCGAAACATAAAGATTTTCCGACAAACTACGACAGCCGAAACGCACAGATGATGCTAATAACGACGAAATAAGCTCACAACGACGATAGATCTCACGAAAACGCGGACAATTTACAATATACAACAACGCAAAATATGACACGGTGACTGGAGGCGTTTCCCGGGGAAGCAGCGGTCCTGCAACAAAAGCTCGGACGAATCGCTCGGCCCCTCTATTATTCGCGTGTTTCCCAAAATCGCGACAGAACGGAGACGTTAATGGCGTATGGACCACGTGCGACAAACGCGAATAATCGATATTATCTGATACGTAAAATCGAGGGCCCGACACAATTCACCCGAGCGGCAGCGAAATTGTTGGCCTTACAGAAAGATCGTTCGTCTCACCAGAATGGTCCTTGAAGATCGTCAACAGAAAAAGCTCTCGGTATTCTTAACGGGATCTGCGTCCTTTTGCGTCGCTAGTCCGCCGAACAGTGAGGTGCGTGAGATCCGCGGGAGAAACGTCGGCGATCGTTTCCCCCGATTTTCCTCGCCGAATCTAATTGGCGCAGGGCCGTGTCGCGCCCTTCACGGGCCGATTTTTATCACGGCCGTAATTCTGCTGTATGGGTCCCGGAAATTCTCGGTCGCAAAGAGAAATACTCTCAGCAGCAAACGCCCCTTGCCCCGCCTGACTTCCTCGGGGCTCGGGAAATCCTCCGGTGATCCTTTCAATTATTTCAATTACTCAGTTGTTTAATGCAAAATAATTTGAAACGGTCCGCTTTTCTTGACGCTCCAGAACGGCTCGTCGGATAGCCAGGATTCGAGCAATGGGGGAGAAATAAATCAACTTGTGCGAACATCTTCTTAAAACTAGATGTGTTTTTATTGAATGAATGTATTATATACAAGATGTGTATGCGAGAGTATAAATGTCGATGTGATTGTGCGTACAATAATTAAAACTTGAAAATAATATCCGGTGTACAAACGAAAACGGTAAGTCTTGCGCGGGTAAGTAATATACAACGGATGGACGAGAACGCGTATAACTAGTATCGGACGATCACGGAAACGCGGACTTAATCTACGGAAACGTGACGGGTACTCGGGACGGACACGGAACCTAGGACTAGTGTTGTATCGTCGACGGGGCTGGTTGTTAGGACGGCCAGAGATGCCGGCGACATCCCGTGCAGTCGGGCAATGCCTCTGACTGAGACTGCGTACAGGGAAACCGGAGTTACCGGTGGATCGGACGATAAGTCGTCTCGGACTGGATCCGGGAAAACCGGAGACACCCGGTGGATCGAGGAACACCTCGACCGGGACTGGCACAGGATTCGGAGTTACTCGGCGGGAGTCGAGAGACACCTCGACCAGGATCGGCTTCAGGGAAGCCGCAGACACCCGGCGGATCGAGTAACACCTTGAGCGGGATGGGATGACCGACACTGGAGACACCCGGTCGAGCCGAGGAGCATCTTGGCCCGGGCGAGATCTGGTCAGGATCTGGCCTCGATGCATTGGTCGTGTCGGCTCGTATACCGGCCGGAGATTCCCCTACCTGGCGAATCACTCAGGTGGGGCACGACTGCGAAAATTCGCGAATATTCGGACAGAGCGAGAGAGAGAGCGAGACAGCAAGCGCAAAGCGATGAGAGCAATCGATGAAAGCAAGCGAGACAGCGAGCGTGCGAGCGAGGAAGCGTACGGGCATGCATGGTTGTGAGCGAGATAGCGGGAAGTTAGCGGGTGCGATTAAGCAAGCGAATAAAGAAGTAATTATATTTTATTAAATAACGACAAATAGGAACGAGGCGCGGGCGCATCGTTACAAATTAATTTACTTTACAATTAAATTAAACGGGATTATTTAATTAACAGAAAAGAATTACACTTCATTTTTATAGAACATCATCGCTTCAATGAATTGATAGCGTCCGTTAGATTTTGTATTCAAGAAAATCCTTATTTGAATGTGCAACAAATAACTCTACAAGCAAATAAGATTAATAAGACTAGTAAAATTTAGTAAGTTAAAACAAATAAATGAAAAACAAAGCTGTGAATAGTGTGCAACAGATTGAAAAAAGCTTTATTTATTTAACGTTAAATTCCTGTCGCCAGTAGATAAAATAAAAGACGAAATTTAAATCGACCACACTGGCAATTTTTGGTTGACAATGTATCACAACGTTCCGACCATGGGTTTTGGTCCTTAACAAGTGAACTAAAAATTGTTTCCAGTATTATAAACAGAAAATAAATTACAGTAATTTCAAATAAAAAGTGAACAGAAAATTATATACATACAATATCTTAGTTAACTATTATATTGTGAGAAATAAGGAAATCACTGTGTCAAGATTTCATCATATCAACCTCTCCATGAAACAGAGAAAGACAAAACAAACTTTATTAGTCTATCATAAATATTGTTTAAATTCTCAATGTCCTTTTGTAAGTTAATAATGTTGTCAAACTTTTGATAAAAAACATTTCAGCAATTTCTCTCTTCCTCACATGTTTTTCATTGTGTAAAATAACCGGTATTGACCAATTAAAGTCGTGATTAAATTCCAATTTATGTTTGCTAATGACAGAAAGATTACTTTCATGCAATTTAATGTCGTTAAAATGTTTTTTGACACGAGTGCCTAAATGTCTTTTCGTTTGGCCAATATATGACGTATTACAATTTTTATAGTATAATTTATAAACGACTTCAGTCCTGCTATTAATAGGCAATCTATCATTTCCACGTTTAATCAATGCATTAAGTTTTTTAGGTAAATTATAGACAACAATAAGACGTTTATTTATTAAATATGAAAAAATAAAATTATAACATAAAAATAAGTAGTACATAATAACGCATTATATATTACGCATAATAATGCATAATATTCTGTATCTTCATGATTCATGGTTTTCTTCTTTATATTTTTCATACACACTGAGTATTATGATCAAATGATAACATGATACACGTTAAACTTTAATCTCTTGTGCACGAGTCAGACGAGTCATGGCTGTATACATTGTGGGGCCGGTAGTGGAAAGTAAAATATTGAGTCGGTAAGATAGTGAAAAAAATTTGTAAATATTTGCAACTTGTAAAAGGATTAATATTTGCAACTGATAGTAAAAGATTGATCTTTAACGGTTTAATTCAAGGTAAGCGAAGTTGAATGAATTTAAAACATACACATACTCTCTCTCATCATTCATGTCCGGTCAAAAGCCAATCCAATTTGTGTGATAAGCCAAAGGTCCGTTAGGCGTCGATAAATCCATTTGAATTCTTGACGTTGCCCGACTTTCACCGTCGCCCGCGTGGAGATGGGACGGCGCGTGAGCGTTATACACTCTTTCGAAAGTCTTAATGTTTTTAATTTCATTTTTAATTTTATTTTTTTCATTTTACATGCAGATACATAAAAAGATATAACACGTACAATTATAAAATTACAATTTATTTCAGTCATATTGTATACAAGTGAACGAACAAAATGCGGAACAAATAATGCTACTGCTATTGCTAGTCCTCTTCTTCGTCTGACTGCAACGAGCCAAATGAGGCAACCTCTTCTCTTTCTAGATCCCTAGAAAAGGAAGGAGTAGATGGCGGAGTAGAGGGCGGAGAATACGAAGGTGATCTCGGCGGAGAGCCGAGAATAACATCCTCTTGTTCTTCCACCTCCTCATCCTCCACTCCTCTTCTCCTCCATCTCCTCCTCTTCGACCTCGTGTTCAAAATTCTCTTCTTCCATCATTTCATCCCATAGCCAATATGCCGGACATTTTTTACTATTTTACCATCTGGATTCAATACCATGATTTTTTACCTTTTATTAGTATTAGGAGCCGAATACGTCCGGTGTTCAATCTGTTGCGGTTTTTATTACCGAGGCGCCTCAATTCTCTTATGCGAAATGGTTTGCCCCTGCTACCATCTGTCAACTCGCCTCGAACTAAATCGCCTTAGGGCTCGCACCGCCGTACGCGTAGCGCATGCATGACTTGGAGTGCAGTAGGCGCTGAATGTGTGTAAGATCGTAGCCGCCACAGTAAATTAGTTATAATAATATCTTATAATAGATAATATATATATATTGCGACGCTTTTTCAATTCAAATTTTTATTCTCGCGGGGGAGCGGAAGCGCCGTCAAAAACACAAGGGTGTTGGTGTACTCGCGATCGGCGGGACAGGGATGGAGGGTGTCCACGCGCGAGCCGCGGCAGAGCGAAGGCCGTCTCGTTATCTCAGAACTGGGCACCAGGTACGGTCTCTCACGTACCAGTTTTCACGAATTCTTCGAAAAGCGCGAAAGAATACGACAGCCCGCTTCGCCACGGGCTGGCTAGCTCGCCTAACGGTAGAGGGACGGGGTCGGAAAGAAAAAGTGAATTGATTGAGCGAGCTTACTAAATTAAAGACAAAACGGACACAGAAATTACGGACGATCGCCAGTCAAATAAGAACGCAAGATTTAATAAAAATAAATAACAGAGTTATTAAGAGAGAAAATAATAAGATAAGTGATTAACAAAAAGAAGTAAAAATCGATACAGACTGGAAACAGAGATACTGTACTAGACATGAACTGACAATAATTCTCGAAACGCTCGAAAAACGCGCGATATTCTAAGTCGGTCTAACAAAGAGCGTCTATTACGGATGCTTCCTAAAGTCGAAAGCTCCTGAGATCAATAATTTCTATACAGAACCTTGATAATTCGAATTCTCGATGACGGTCGTATCATACGCTAGAGAGAGAGTGCGACAATACCTGTGCCTATCCTTCGCAGCTTCGACAGCCTCGCGGAGATCTTAATAATTAGCTGCGTATCTCGCAATTTCCTCCGAGCGTGCTCGAAGTCGACAACCCAGAAATAAGACGGCCGATTAGTTACGCAATAAGCGAAAAAGATATTAGTTCCGCGAGGAGAGATCTCGCATACGATTGGCGGACGATACCGGCGAAGTTCGATAGCCGGTGGCCGGTCGCAGATTTTTCCGCTTTGTTCTGCGACGCTCGCAACTTAAATATTTCTGGCAATCGGGGCGATGCGACAATGTCGTGTACACCCCCGATACCTTCGACAGCGTGAGAATTAATTATCTTCTGAGTCTCAAGGCAATAAGGAAGGCCGGGCGACAGTCCCGCACCGCGCCTCCTTCGATAGCCGCAATATTGTGCCAGGAATTTCCTGACCTCAGATCTCGTTACTTAGAGTATCGTGCGATACCCGCACACCGCGACAATTTCGAGGAATTACGTTTCTCTTTTTCGAGACGAACAACTCACACGCACACAATGGACGCGACAATAAT
>NW_020229430.1:0-59555 GCF_003227725.1 Camponotus floridanus | reverse complement strand
TTTCTTAGGCACGATCCATATGGGCGTATTGTAAGGCGACTGCGAGTGTTTCACTATGCCTCCCAGTAGGAGGTCCTCTACCTGCTTGTTTATTTCTTCCTTATGTATTTGCGGAAATCTATATTGCCGAGTATTTATCGGATGATCATCGGTAGTCATTATCTGATGTTGCAGAACGTGAGTTGCGGTTAAATTTTTCTCCGGGAATGTGGAAACGATCTTGGCTATTTGCTATTAATTTTGTTACGTTTCCCTGTTCTTTTCATTTAAATGCTCTAATCGCAATAAGTCGATAATTTTAGAGAGTTGATCTTCCTTAGTTTTCTCGGAAAGTACCAAGCAATGATGCGGCTCAGAAGTTGTAATGTCAAACTCGTGTTTAGATTTATGTTTTCTCGTAAATTCATCTATTATTTCTTGAGATTTATTACATAAGGACGTAGAAAGTTTCGAAGACGGCTTATTCTTGTGATTAATTTTCCGAGAATTTTCGATTTTTCTAATGTTCGAATTATATTCTTGAGCCTCTTGGACGAGGTCTTTTATTATACATAGGAGGTTTCTAGTTTATTATTATCGTTTTTTCTTGTAATAATCCATCCTTTGGAGATGTAAAGTCTAGAGAGGATAAAGAACTTCTTTCGTTTTTAGGATAAGGTGTCGATTTTCATAGTGAGGTTTGGTAACCTCCCTCCTTGCAATCGACGGGGCTGGAATTTTCTGACGAGGTTTGGAAACTTCCCTCCGAAATTCCAGAATTAATTTTTTCTAAAAGAGGTTTGGTCATTTCCCTCGGAGCTGGAATTTTCTGAAGAGGTTTGGAAACTTCCCTCCGAAATTCCAGAATTAATTTTTTCTAAAGAGGTTTGGCAATTTACCTCGGAGCTGGAATTTTCTGTCGAGGTTTGGAAACTTCCCTCCGAAATTCCAGAATTATTTTTTTCTAAAGAAGTTTGATAATTTCCCTCTTCAGGGATTGTTAAATTATTAGAATTTTTATTTGTATAAGTTTTATTTCCTCCTTTAATTTTGTTTCTTTTATTTTGATTCATCCTTTTTTGTTTCGTATTTTCAAGTGTTTCGTCTTCGTTTCTTTCTTGGATTTTATTACCGATTTCAGCATCTTCATTGAGAATAATATTATCATGGATTCCGAAAGCATATTCATTTATGAAATTAGTTCGAGTTTCGTCGATTTTCCTGGAATCCTTCAATGATCTTGTTGATTTTTCCTTGTCGAATGTTGCAATGTTCGAATTGTGGTCATCGAATAATTCGTCTAATGATTTTAAATGTAATGTCGGCACACGGACTTCCACCTCTTCATCTAGAGTGCTTATGATATTCAAATAAGCCTTTCCAGAAACGTTTTCCACTATTGTATCCCCTAGATAAATTCCGTGCTCTACCTTCAACTTCGGTATGTATCCTATTTTTATTTCAGGATTGATTATTCTTACATAAAATAATGACTCGGATCTTGGTTGTACGGTAATAGTTTGGGGGAGGAGAAAGGCACATTAATTCCAGAAATGTTTAGATGTCCCTCCGCGTAATCTATTTTTGAAGAAGTTTGCTTGAAGAAATCATTTCCAAGTATTCCGGATTGTGGAATCGGAAAGTCGTCGGATACAATGTGAAAAGATACAGATATTCCGAAAATTGTTAACATAATTTCTCCGAGTGTGTAAACAGGATAATTATTTATACCATTTAATTTTAAAATATTATCGAAATTTATATTAATATCCTTAGGTATGAGTTTCTCTTTAATTATATTCGGTCCGGATCCTGTATCTAGCATGAGAGTTATATGAGCGGATGCTTTGGTGAGCTGGACCTGAACAGTAGGCACGCGACTGTTTTTAGCGAGGGTCACTGTCACAGGCCGTACATCTGGGTTTCGGTTTATTTGGCGTCCTGCTGAGTGGACGGGTGTGAAGCTTGCTCGGGCCCCTGTCGCACACCCGACGTCGAAGGCCCATTGTAGTTTCCCTGATCTTTTTCTTTCCAACGATTATTACTCGCGATCCGTAATTGACAGTTTTCAAGAAGATGTCCTTGTGCCTTACAATATCGACAAAAGGAGTTGGTTGTAGGTGTTGAATTCGTTCTAGTGCGGCAATCTTTAGCGATATGTCCTATTTTGTTGCAAATTTGACAAGTAACGGTAGTTTTATTTATTGAATTGCGTTGTTCATTTTGTTTCTTCCAACAATTATTAGCTGAATGACCAGTTTTATCGCACCATTGACAAATTACAGAGGTTTTATTGGCTTGATTATTGTTGTTATTTTGATGACATAGTTTCGCGTCGTGTCCGGTTTTAGAACATAGTTGACAGGTTAAATTCGTTGTTGGATTACATTTACTGGTTGGCGATATTGAGGATCGCGCAGGCGACATTTATCTGCACTGTGTCCGCGTTTTTTACAAATCTGGCAAATCAGAATTTCGGTTCCCAAGGCTCCTGGAAGTTGACCCAAAGAAGATGACTGTGTGAGCTTCCTGCAGTTACTAGCCACGTGTCCTTCTTTATAACAGATCTGGCAAGTTTCTCGTATTCGTGGCTTGTTTTGACCTGAGTGAGTCTCTTGTCCCTGTCGTAAATCTGTCATTGCCCGAAGTTCTCTTTCTATCCTTAAAGCGTCAGCAACGGTTCCATGCACGTCTAAGTCTCTCGCAATTCTTTGTTCTATTTCGGGTTTGAGTCCTCGGATAAAACATTTGCACATGTTACCTTCTAATGATGCTTTTATATTTTGATCAGGTAAACGACTAGCACTACGGTATGCTTCTAAAATCTGTTTTCCCAATTTTACGCGATTTGCATATGTGACTACATCTTCATTTTTTTGGTAAACGCGTCCTAATTCTCCTTGTAGTATGTATACATTTTTAGAAGGTCCGTAAATTTGTTTTAAATATGAAGTCAAATTGGATACTGTGTCAAAATCTTGATCTTGGATGGTTCGTCGGGCTTCGCCGACTATTCGGGTTCTTATTACTTTGGTAAACTGTGCTTCAGCTTCTTTAGGTAGCATGGATTTAGCTTCCTCACATCCTTCGATAAAATAACTGAGCGGAATATTTTTACCATCGAAAAAAGGAACAGCTTCAACCGCGTATTTTAAGGTAGCAAATGGGTTTTGGTGAGTCATGGTTTCGGACCTATCAAAATCTTTTTCTGCTTTATAAATAAGAGTATTAGTAAGTGTATAATATTCTTGGCAAGTTATATCGCTGGAATTGTCAGAATTTGGCTCGGGCGTGTCGGCTATTAAAATAGTATTATTTATGCTTGTGTCTGTGTTCTCTAAAGAAAGATCAAAATGTCTTGGTATAGATCCTACAGTTCTTTTTGGAGTAGATGTATGAGGTAAACCGGAAGTAGATGACGTAATTCCAATTTTAGATTTAGATTTTTTCTCTTCCAAAGCGAGTTTATAAAATTTGTCTACTTCCTTTTTATCGGCTTTACCTCGAGTTCCGTCACTCATTCCCGTTTCCTTGAATCGCACATATCAATCCCGGATGAGCCCCCAAAATTTACGTATGTTACGTCCAGGCCCGAGGAAGGATGGGCCGAAGGAAGGGCGTAACACGTGTATCCCGAGAACAGGTGCCTTAAGGGCAAGTGTCTCGGGTCGAGCGAGCCTGCGGGTGAGCCAAAGATAGGTCAACGACCACAAGAGTCGATTTTACGCTATTTCTGGTCCAAATGCCCACTCGTCGGTCCCCTTTTCGGTAAAGGAACTTAATCCTTTTTACCCGGGACGGGACCAAGTGCGATTCAGGAGCGTGGGTAACGAGGAGGGGGGGAATTGATTAAGTTGAAGTGAAAATAAATTAATTAATTAAATTTATTGTACATTATAAAAAGATAAAATTTACATAAACATTTTAATTAGTTGTTACTCTAGCACAATATTAAGTGTAATTGTTTGTATGTTTGTGGGTACATTAAACGTGATTGTATGTGAGACAGGGTGAGGGGGAGGAACTTTGAAGATAAAAGAAAAGACTTACTATTTGAAAAACCGTGCAACAAATCGATACGAATTATCGCTGGACCCCCTTGGCGTTGAGGATGGCGAGATATTAGCTGAATTGATAGTTGTTGAAGAGGGTGGTTGCTGCTGGGCCCCCTTGGTGTAGGTTTTTGCACTGAGTCGATATGAAGGTTGATATGTCTCGAAACATTTGAGTGCGTATATGAACGCGTGAGTCAATGAATTAATTTCCGACTGAACGAATTTTTCTGACCGAACGAATTTTTCTGAGTGTACGAATTTTTCTCCCGAACGAATTTTTCTGCCGTACGAATTTTTCTCCCGAACGAATTTTTCTGCTGAGTGTTGTTCGAAGTTCGCGCTTATATATCGTTTTGGATTACCCTCTCCTAGCGTGAGGAATAAGGGAGGTTGACGAATAGAAATCTTTGTTAGATTTCCATGGTCTCCTCTCTGCCCCTACTTATGAGCATTTTAGAACAAATGTAGCAAATCAGGATTTTATTATGTTCGTTCGCGAATAGGAGAGCATCTTCCAAAACGGGGGATTTAGGATTCTCAGTATCGCACAAGGGATGACTGTTACTACCCTCTTGCGATATTCGGTCACTCACGTTTTATGATTAGTTTCCTTTATTTTTTGATTTTATGAGTTTTTAAGAAAATATCGAATTGTTTGACTGAACGCCGCTTTATTTAACCGGATGCTACTTTTATAGCCTGTTAACATCCGATTGTTATTTTAGGACATGTACTGAGCATCCCGCTTTAATCTAGTTATTATTATCGGCTCTAGAAATCGTGTACGTGTGCACCGGATACGGGAAAGAAAAGAATCGTAACATCCGATATCCGATCACTCGCGTTTTATGATTAGTTTTCTTTATTTTTTTGATTTTATGAGTTTTAAGAAAATATCAAATTTGTTTGACTGAATGCCGCTTTATTTAGCCGGATGCTACTTTTATAGCTCGTTAATATCCGATTGTTATTTTAGGGCATGTACTAAAAATCCTGCTTTAATTTAGCTATTATTATCGGCTCTGGAAATCGTGCACGTGTGCACCGGGTACGGGAAAGAAATGAATTGTGAATTCCCCTGGACGTAACAATACAATTAATTGTTTTCTTTTTCTTGTATTTCGAAATTGAACAAAATAATTTTTCGATACTTATATATGCCATACATGTTGAAATTGAGTCTTATTACAGTATTGTCACTTGTATAAAATCTGTATGAATGTTTCTAACACTGCATTATGTGCATAATATGCATTTGAGTCGAAAAATCCATCTACGTTATCTGAAATTTGAATATATATATATGTACATAAAACATTATACATTGATAATATTTAATGCATTGATTATAGTAAAAAACCACTGAAAAAACACAATAAAGTATATACTGCGACGCTTCTTTCAATTCTAATTTTTATTCTCGCGGGGGAGCGGAAGCACCGTCAAAAACACAAGGGTTTTGGTGTACTCGCGATCGGCAGGACAGGGATGGAGGATGTCCGCGCGCGAGCCGCGGCGGAGCGAAGGCCGTCTCGATACCTCGGAATTGGGCGCCAGGCACGGTCTCTCACGTACCAGTTTTCACGAATTTTTCGAAAAGCGCGAAAGGATACGACAGCCCGCTTCGCCACGGGCTGGCTAGCTCGCCTAACGGTAGAGGGGCGGGGTTTGAAAGAAAAAGTTAATTGATTGAGCGAGCTTACTAAATTGACAGACAAAGACGGACACAGAAATCACAGAGGATCGCCAGCCAAATAAAGAACGCGAGATTTAATAAAAGAAACTTAACGAATTTATTAAGAAAGTAAGAAAGTGTTAACAGAAAAGAAATAAAATTCGATACCGAATAGAAACAGAAATAATGTACTAGCCACGAACTGACAATAAATCTCGAAACGCTAGAAAAACGCGCGATATTCTAAGTCGGTCTAACAAAGAGCGTCGATTACGGAGGCTTCCTAAAATCGAAGCTCCTGAGAACAATAATTTCTATAACGGAATTTTGGTAATTCGAATTCTCGCTAACGGTCGTACTATACGAGATAGAGAGAGAGAGCGATAGTACCTGCCTATCATTCGCAGCTTCGACAGCCTCGCGGAGATCGGACTAATTAACTGCGTATCTCGCAATTTCCTCCGAGCGTACTCGAAGTCGACAACCCAGAAATAAGACAGCCGATTAGTTACGCAATAAGCGAAAAGATATTAGTTTCGCGAGGAGAGATCTCGCATACGATTGGCGGACGATACCGGCGAAGTCCGATAGCCGGCGGCGGTCGGAGATTTTTCCGCCTTTTGCTGCGACGCTCGCAACTTAAACTTTTCTGGCAATCGGGGCGATGCGACAATGTCGTATCACACCCCCGATACCTTCAACAGCGTGAGAATTAATTATCTTCTCGGTCTCAAGGCAATAAGGAAGGCCGGGCGACAGTCCCGCGCCGCGCCTCCTTCGATAGCCGCAATATTTGCCAGGAATTTCCTGACCTCAGATATCAATACTTAGAATCGTGCGATACCCGCACACCGCGACAATTTCAAGGAGTTAAGTTTCTGTTTTCGAGACGAACAACTCGCACGCACACAATAGACGCGACAAT
Organism: Camponotus floridanus; assembly: GCF_003227725.1. NCBI lineage: Eukaryota > Metazoa > Arthropoda > Insecta > Hymenoptera > Formicidae > Camponotus > Camponotus floridanus. The sequence goes on along the minus strand of NW_020229430.1, from coordinate 52,921 downwards.
AATACGCAGTTTCACGCAATATTCACGAACGACGATGGTACTACACGAAGACTCATTAATCACGACCAATTACGTTTCACAGACTCGCTCTGAGACATATTTCAGAGGTATGAGACGCGGCTTCGACAACCAAACGACAGCCCGTGCGAACTACGCATCGCTCGCGATTTACGACGCACGCGGTCGATACCCAACGGTCGAATGCTACGCGTATTACGCACCCTGACACCCGGAGAGAGACGAGAATTACCCTACGATACGCACTTCCGTCGCCAGTGTCCGCGCTTCCTCAGCCGCTTGTCTCCTGTCGCCCGAAATGCCCAAAATCGACCGACTCAGCAGTAGGCTCGAGCAGTCGCGATAAACGCCGTAATGGCGACGGCGACAGAACGGCCGGCGAGCGGACACAATCACGCTCGCGGAGCACAAAATTACGTGGGCAACCTCACCGATGAAGGCTTCTCCCGGCTGCGGGGATGATCCTCGGCCTCGTCCTTCACGGTCTGTCTCGAGCCCACACGACAATACACAGTATACTTTTCTGACTGCTTCAGTCGAGCGGCCGCGAAAAAGTGATCCCTGGATCTCGCGATCCAGGGTCGATAGCGGGGTCGCTGGCCGCGCAGGGGGATGCGCGGACCCCCGGCCAATTAGCAGTCGACACGCGCGAGGTCCTGGCGCCTCGCGCGCCACGCGAGGCATTATCGCGCCCCGCGCGAAACTTGAACGCTGCCGCGGGCCCTTGTTCGGCTAGGGTGAGATCCTTCCCTCGCCGATCCTCTCTTGGAGGATGGTTGTCGTATCGGCTGTCGTTCCCGGCTGTCGAGGAGAGGCAATGTTGCTCTCTCCTGTTCGGATTTCCGATGCCGGGTTCTCGGGGTCAGGCTCCTCCGTTCTTCCGAATTTCCCTCGGCTATCGTTTATAGCTGTCGCGGAGCGGCGATGCTGTTCTCTCCCGTTCTTCGGTGGTGAGGTGCCTCTAGCCGAACTCGATACAAAATAAAAATAGAAAAAAATAAAGAAAGAACATTAATATCACACGCAATATAATACGAACTCGCTCGTCTCTCCGGGGAGTACGATAGCTCTCTCTCTCTCTCTCTCTTGACCCTTGACGCGGCCACTTGGCCCGCGCCCCGTCAAGATTGCCGGGGCAGATGTACGCGACGTGACGGCCACGTCACAATACATAGGATTATTGAACAAATCTTGATACGCGCATGGCAAACTGTTTACCGCAAACGTTTCTTACTTTTCTTATTTTGCTTTATTGAATAATGTAAGAACTTGATTAGTCGTGCCTGATTATAGCAAGAGATTGATCCGCGATAATCAGAATGAATGCGAAAATAAGAAAGAAAAATGGAAGGAAAAAACAGAAAAAAACATTACAACATAAGCTGCATTCCAAAATTCACTGCTAATATTAAAAATATATAATTCACGTAACGTGAGCTATAAATTTCCAATGTTAATAATGAATTTTAGAATGCAATAGAAGAATAATTAACTTACCTAACCTAATAATTAACTTACCTAACTTACATTTAGTGAAGTCTGGATAATAGACACATTATATCATCTTATGGATTATAATAATCGCGTACACATGATGTGAGCGACAATTATCATAATAATCCGTAAACCGATATGACCATGTATGGCAACAAAGTCGAATGCATTAATACTCGAAATATTACTTGAATTGAACAACAGTTACATTTGGCAGAGAACTAATACTCGCGATTATACGGGAATCGAATAAGGCACATTAGGGAGAGAAAACAACAGAGAGCGAAAATGACACAAAGCAAAAATACTATAAAAACGACATAAGCAAAACTACAAACGACATGGCACGGCTAAAACATTTCTGGCGAACGTGATCTCGACCGTTTCGAGACCCGGTCCCGGTATCACAAGTTGCGCAATATTCTGCGGCCAATAGCAGCATGCCAGGTCATTGCAACGTCACAGAAAGCCCTTGCACGTACAACAATTTTAAGATCATAATATTGTAAGATCATAAAGAAACTCATCAATCATAATCGAGTATTCTTCCTGCGATAAAAAAATAATCAACTGTGATTGATTTTCTTACGATTTTATGGTTGCGACTAAAATTTTTGTACGTGCAAAGGCCTTTATTTATGGACTATGTTCTAAAATTTCTTGTCTAAATAAATCTATAATTCATGTTACATATATTATAGATTTACGTACTAGTAGAATTTCGGAAACACAATCTACCTTACACCAGCGTTTTATTATAATTTTGTCAAAGTTCAGTCCTTACAATAGAAAACAATTAAAAAAGCAGACTTTAATAGCGTAAACTTGATCATCTATATGGCGCTAATTCATTCTAAAGGATGAAGGCATATATATACATAATTATCTAAATGCAATGACATTATATAATATGATAATATAAAATAATATAAATATTTTAACAATGAAATAATTTCCCCTCCCCCCTCTCTCTTTTCTCTTTCTCTTTCACAGTACAAATTTTATATATTTTCGTAAAATACATATATGATCTCATATAGTAAATTGTACAATATATAGATTATAGATAATGTCCAAGAGATAGTAAAAAACACTAATAACATAATAAAGCTAACAGGATTGAACAAGTCCTGACACATATGGCAAACCGTTTGCTACGTTTCTTATTTTCCGTTGTTTATTAAATAATGTAAGAGCTTGATGACTTTATTAAATAATGTAAGAGCATGAAAACCAAAATTCGTGCAAAATATATAATTCTTTTCAAAATAAATATAACATTGAATATATAGAGACTCGAGTTCTAAACTAAAATTTTTATATTTCTTAATTTATCTTATTGAACGTAATTTTAGAGTTAAGGAAATTTTTATTAAATTTCGATTAAAATCACATTAAACTCTACATTTTATTCGAATAATTTTCAATTAAATAATTTTCTTAGTTATCTAATAATAAATAAAAATTATCCAAATTATATCGTATTTGATGTCACTTTAATCACAAAAATCTCATTAATTTATTGAGATTACTTTTTCAAACCGATTAAATGTCAAATAAAAGTTTGAGTTTTTATTTAATATATATAAGATATTCATATTCTCTTAAAGTATATTATAGATAAGAAAAAGTTTGTTGTCGAAATAAAAGTCGTCGAAAACAAGAATGAGAACGAGAACGAGAATGAAAGCGAGAATTAATAAGGAATAAGCGAGAAGCTGTATGATCGTAGAGTTTCTTACGAGAGATTTTATTTTTCTATAGTAGTTCACGAATATCATCTTATTTTATTATAGAAAATAAAACTTTTATCCATTTAAAAATAATTACAATTTTACACACAACATATGTATGCTCGCGTATGCGCGCGCATAAATTAATTTATGATCGGAAATCAAAAATAAAATTCATATAAAGGACACGTGGGAGAACGCATCTGAATGCACGCGGCTGCTTCTAGACGCACGTCTGGACATGTCTGCTCCATGCATAACGATGGATCAGTATATTGTACGTAAAAAATATAAACATACAAATTAATAGAGAATTTTTCTACATTGCTTATTGCACGCATAATAGATATCTCAAGTTTGCGTATGATTCATTGACTCTGTGATAAAATATGTAACATTAACGCAAAATACCAATAATAGATAAAGTCGTTACAAATCTGGACTGTGTGCACATGTGAAAATTGATCCATAGGCTGCATTCAACAGAAAAAGCTGCTCTGCAACTATTATAAAATTCGTGAATCTGATTGACGTATACTCTTTTTAAATTCAGCCAATATTAAGAGCACACGCCAAAAAAATATGATTCACAATTTTCAAAATTGCAAAGCAGCTTTTTCTGCCCCATGTTTGTGACGATGCTTTATCTATTAATAGTATTTCATGTTAATATGACATATATTTCATCACAGAGTTAGGCTAATATTACATTTGTCGTACGACAAATTTTTTGAATATATTGATTGGCTGCAGAATAGAAAGTTTTTAAAAATTCAAAAAATTACTATCCCGTAGCCAATTAATATGCTTAAAAAATTTGACGTACGACAAATGTAATACCAGCTTTAGGGCCATCGCACACGAAATTGCATAGCTGCATATGCATAGCATAAAATCGTACGGACCAATGATCGAGTATTAAACCATATTGATTTACATAACATAATACTCGATGTTCATTAATCCATATGGCCTTATGCTATGCATATGTAACTAAGCAATTTCGTGTGCGATAGGCTTTATCCTATTTTCCGATTTATGCATGATGCACATGAAATGACAAAATCTATAATAATGCATTACGAGACGTCTTGTGCGAAGGCCCTAATGCAACCTACGGATTTTTTGTTGCTTTATGCGCATCATGCGTGAATCGGAAAGTACCTTCAGTGACATATATGTATAAAGTTAGGATATCGCGCTTACAGTAGGCAATGTAGAAAAACGTCCTGTATATTTATTCACATATACTGTTTTTCACATATACTGATCTATATAATAGCACAATATATTGATCCATTATCATGCGTGGCCGGAACGTGTCCAGACCTGTCCAGACGTATCCAGATACATCCGCATGCGTTCAGATGCGTTCTCCCATGTGTTCCTTATATGAATTTTATTTTTGATTTTTGATCATGTCCTACTTCCTAAACTTGTTTTGAAACTCAATTACCAGTTGATGGCTATATGATGTTTCATTGGTAAATAATTTTATTAATAATTGCACCGTACTTTTTTGTCCTTAAAATCTTATATATGTCATGGTACCGTTTACTTAAAAATGAGTATTTATAAAATCGAGTGTAATAGAATTATTAATTGTTTACGGAGAGCATGTTATATGTAAAACCTATCGACATATAAACTGGACTGAGCATTGCGATAAGCAAACACGCACTCGCTATAGAAAGAGAGATATTACATAGGAGGCCTATTTTGTTTCTCTTGTTAACATTTCATTGGTAGATTTTTCGATTAAACGATAAAAATTACCAATGAGATGCTAGCAAGAGAGACAAAATAGACCTCCTATGTAGTACCTCTCTTTCTACAGCGAGTGCGCGTTTGCTTATCGCAATGCTCAGTCCAAGGGGACAAAATATTTGTCAAATATTGAATTCGTCAATGAAACTTTTCATTTTTCACGAATTTACATTAGGTGAACAGATTCATGATCGACCCCCAGTTTATATGTCGATGATAAAACCAATAGTCATTTAAAAAATAAATATAATAATAAAAAACTGATGTGCAAAAGATGACACCGAACTATGTTATTGTTATCGAGAAAAGCCGTTATAACCGATTGGAGCTCGGTGAAACGCATACTCCCTCCGTCTTTTTACCAACCGTAGGTTGACAGCAGTCGGGAGTAAAAAATATTCTAACAGAGCTATTTTTCTACATTACCTACTGCACATATATCACATATTTTAACTTCGCGTATTTTATTATCTTTTTTATGTCGTTATCATATTTGTCGTGTTAAACAGATTTGTAAGATTTTTACCAAATTTTTAGTTCTTACAAAGGACATGAGTAAGCATTCGTTGAGTGAAAGAGCTTAAGGGCCTCCGCACAAGCTGTTTCGTAACGCATTACATTACGTTAAGTATTGAGCGTAGATCTTAATTCCGTACGTAAATTTAAACTTCGGTCAACGCACAGAGAAAGTCGTAACCTAAAAACAGTAACCATTCACTGTCTCTATGTTACGATTTTCTCTGTGCGTTGACTGAAGTTTAAGTACCGAATTAATACTTAACGTAACGTAATGCGTTACGAAACAGCTTGTGCGGAGGCCCTAAGTACTTTGACAATGTAGGGCACATCCTTGGATATATATATATAATAAAATATATTGTAATTAGTAATGAATATTTTTGTTATAATTTTATAAAATATAATAAAAAGTACGTAACATAAATAATATAAATTTAAATTTAATAAATCAATTTATTAATCAATCTTTTTCATTTGCAGGATTTTTTTCATTTATAGGATTTTACACAGGAATTGATGCATTTTTGTGTCTGCGCAACTCATGTTAGTGTTATAACTGTGCAACTACAATATGATGTTGTATAATGTAAAAAAAGGATTCAATTATGATGAAGACAATCTCATTAATGTAGTATCTTAATGTCATGCTGTCTATTAATACTATATATTTATTTTAATAGGCAACAGTAATAGATGAATACTAATTTGCAATCATTGGAAAGATCCAACTTATATCTAATATCAAGAAGGAATCCATTACAAAGCATGAGAATCTTTTAAGCGAGAGTTCAATATTATAGTCTCCTCTAATAGACTCTTGTGATCTGTAATGGAATAATCAACGCTAATTCATTAACTTACAGTAATTGATAAAGCAATAATGATCTTGTATTACAGATGTGTTAGAAAATTAAGAAAATATTTATATTCTTATTCAGTTTGTGACATCAAAGAAGAAAATGCTTTAGCATGTCATATCTAAATGCAATATGTTATATTATGTATATATGTATTATCTGTGTATGTGTTATATGTATTATATGTGTTATCTGTGTATGTGTATATGTATTATATGTATTATATATATTATCTTTGTGTATAAAGAGGAAAATCTTATAATATTTTGTTTTTAACTTATGTATCAATTTGACAATTAGAGTGTATTTTATTTATGAGAATACATTATTTTTGATAGGAATAATCCTGCGTCAATATTACATCTATAATGATTATAATTATAATTGAAGATTTACATTTATGTTATTACATATAAGATATACATACATATATTCAAATATAATACACAATGCTCTGACATGTATGAGATTTTAAGTGCGAAGGAATACACTATTTCTTTATTCTTAACAGTTTATAAACAACATACCATACAAAAACACCAATATATAAATATACATATTCTATTATAATATTTCAATACTTATATGCATTATGAGAACATAGCATATGAAAAACATCAATATACAAATATACAATTTTATAAGTATATTCTACTCTAATATTATATTTGAATATGTACATATATGCATTATATAAAATAGTGTATAAATGTAAATCTTCAAGTGTAATTATTATAATTTTTATATTGATACAGAATTATTTCTTCCAAAAATAATGTATTCTTGTACATATAATCTAATCTAATTGTCAAATTGATATATAAGTTAAAAACAAAATATTATAAAATTTACTTCTTTATACACATAGATAATATATACATATAATACATATAATACATATATACATAATACAACATACTGCATTTAGATATGACATGCTAAAGCATTTTCTTCTTTAATGTCACAAACTGAATAAGAATATAAATATTTTTTCAATTTTCTAACACATCTGTAATACAAAATCATTATTGTTTCAACAATTACTGCAAGTTAATGAATTAGCGTTGATTATTCCATTACAGGTCACAAGAGTCTATTAGCGGAGACTATAATATTGAACTCTCGCTTAAAAGATTCTCATGCTTTGTAATGGATTCCTTCTTGACATTAGATATAAGTTGGATCTTTCCAATGATTGCAAATTAGTATTCATCTATTACTGTTGCCTATTAAAATCAAAATAAATATGATATAGTATTAATAGACAGCATGACATTAAGATACTACATTAATGAGATTGTCATCATTATAATTCAATCCTTTTTTACATTATAGAACATCATATTGTAGTTGCACAGTTATAACACTAACATGAGTTGCGCAGACACAAAAATGTATCAATTCCTGTGTAAAATCCTATAAATGAAAAAAATCCTGCAAATGAAAAAGATTGATTAATAAATTGACTTATTAAATTTAAATTTATATTATTTATGTTACGTACTTTTTATTATATTTTATGAAATTATAACAAAAATATTCATTTCTAATTACAATACGTTTTATTATATATATATATATATATCCAAGGATGTGCCTTACATTGTCAAAGTACTTAGGGCCTCCGCACAAGCTGTTTCGTAACGCATTACGTTACGTTAAGTATTAATTCGGTACTTAAACTTCAGTCAACGCACAGAGAAAATCGTAATGTAGAGACAGTGAGTGGTTAGAGCCTATCCAGACAAACTTGCATAGGTGCATATGCATAACATAAGACCATATGGACCAATGAGCATCGAGTATTATGTTATGTAAGTCAATATAGCGATTTAATACTCGATGCTCATTGGTCCATATGGTCTTATGTTATGCATATGCACCTATGCAAGTTTGTCTGGATAGGCCCTTACTGTTTTTACGTTACGACTTTCTCTGTGAGTTGACCGAAGTTTAAATTTACGTACGGAATTAAGATCTACGATCAATACTTAAAGGTACAATTTCATTGACGCTAAAAAATAGCGTCAACCATTGGTTGAACAATGAAGCAACTACTTACTTCTTTGTTCAACCAATAGTTGACGCTACTTTTTAGCGTCAATGAAATTGCACCTTAACGTAACGTAATGCGTTACGAAACAGCTTGTGCGGAGGCCCTTAAGCTCTTTCACTCAACGAATGCTTATTCAATGTCCTTTGTAAGAACTAAAACTTTGGTAAAAATCTTACAAATCTGTTTAACACGACAAATATGATAACGACATAAAAAGATAATAAAATATGCGAAGTTATAATATGTGATATATGTGCAGTAGGTAATGTAGAAAAATAACTCTGTTAGAATATTTTTTACTCCCGACTGCTGCCAACCTACGGTTGGTAAAAAGACGGAGGAAGTATGCGTTTCACCGAGCTCCAATCGGTTATAACGGCTTTTCTCGATAACAATAACATAGTTCGGTGTCATCTTTTGCACATCAGTTTTTTATTATTATATTTATTTTTTAAATGACTTTTGGTTTTATCATCGACATATAAACTGGGGGTCGATCATGAATCTTTTCACCTAATGTAAATTCGTGAAAAATGAAAAGTTTCATTGACGAATTCAATATTTGACAAATATTTTGTCCCCTTGGACTGAGCATTGCGATAAGCAAACGCGCACTCGCTGTAGAAAGAAAGGTACTACATAGGAGGTCTATTTTGTCTCTCTTGCTAGCATCTCATTGGTAATTTTTATCGTTTAATCGAAAAATCTACCAATGAAATGTTAACAAGAGAAACAAAATAGGCCTCCTATGTAATATCTCTCTTTCTATAGCGAGTGCGCGTTTGCTTATCGCAATGCTCAGTCCAGTTTATATGTCGATAGGTTGTACATATAACATGCTCTCCGTAAACAATTAATAATTCTATTACACTCGATTTTATAAATACTCATTTTTAAGTAAACGGTACCATGACATATATAAGATTTTAAGGACAAAAAAGTACGGTGCAATTATTAATAAAATTATTTACCAATGAAACATCATATAGCCATCAACTGGTAATTGAGTTTCAAAACAAGTTTAGGAAGTAGGACATGATCAAAAATCAAAAATAAAATTCATATAAGGAACACGTGGGAGAACGCATCTGAACGCATGCGGATGTATCTGGATACGTCTGGACAGGTCTGGACACGTTCCGGCCACGCATGATAATGGATCAATATATTGTGCTATTATATAGATCAGTATATGTGAAAAACATAAATATACAGGACGTTTTTCTACATTGCCTACTGTAAGCGCGATATCCTAACTTTATACATATATGTCACTGAAGGTACTTTCCGATTCACGCATGATGCGCATAAAGCAACAAAAAATCCGTAGGTTGCATTAGGGCCTTCGCACAAGACGTCTCGTAATGCATTATTATAGATTTTGTCATTTCATGTGCATCATGCATAAATCGGAAAATAGGATAAAGCCTATCGCACACGAAATTGCTTAGTTACATATGCATAGCATAAGGCCATATGGATTAATGAACATCGAGTATTATGTTATGTAAATCAATATGGTTTAATACTCGATCATTGGTCCGTACGATTTTATGCTATGCATATGCAGCTATGCAATTTTGTGTGGAAAGGATCTCTTAAAGGATGGGCCTTATACTTTAAAAGTTGCTTTTACAATCTTAAAATAATATCTGAAATTTTAAAATAATTTTGGTTTTTTTTACGCTAAGTGACGTTGAATCAATAATGTACTTTCATCTAAATATAAGATGTTTTTCTTAATTTGAAGTAAATTGTCTTTATATATAATAAGATATTAGTTACAAATGTATATATAATAAGATATTAGTTACAAATGTACAGTGCGCGTCAATGATTCGTTCCGTTTCCCTAGCGAGGGTTGGTAATATCTATCCTTTGCTAATGCATACGATCTTTATACATTAGCAAAGGATAGATATTACTTACCTTCGCTAGAGAAACGGAACGAATCATTGACGCGCACTGTACATGTCAATGATCATTCCGTTTCTTTAGCGAGGGTTAGTAATGGTTGCGTTCAGCAGACTCAACCGCTGAGTAGCAGTCAAACATGATTGGTTTCTACTTTCAGATCCAGCCAGTCAGCGTCGAATTACATCGGAAAATCTAGTAAAAAAATGTTGCTCAACTGTTGAGTCTGCTGAACGCGGCCAATACCTATCTTTTGCATAGCATATTCTTATAATAATATATAATGCATAGGATTCTTATATATTATTATCTTAGATATTATCAACCCTCGCTAAAGAAAAGGAACGAATCATTGGCCGGTATTCATAGTCCGGTCTTATATTTAAGATCATTTTAAGAACCAATTCAACCAATCAAATAGCTGCAATGCGGCCATTGATTGGTTGAATGAGATCTTAAGACGATCTTAAATATAAGAACAGACTATGAATACCGGCCATTGACGCGTATTGTACATGTGTTTCTATTGTCGTTTAAATAATTGCTCTATAGTAAATTGCACATACATATTTATTAGTGTGTTTAATTGAAAAAATTTTTATAATGTATACAATAAAGAGTAAATGTATAATGTATACATCAGGGAATAAATATACTTTAATGTATACAATAATATTAGATGTTTATTAGTATTGTCAAAATAGCTAATTGACATGTGTGTATACATGAATATTTACATATATGTATATATATATTCTATTTATGATTAAAAACATTTTTAGAGAAAGTTGAATATTTGTAGAAAAACAGAAAGGCACTTTTGAGGTCATATTTTTATAAGTTTGAAATATATTTTAAATACTGTATACATAAGTGTTATATATAGATACATATATAAAGAAAATGTTTTCGAATATATCTATACAAGTTTATTCTATATGTATACATTTATTATTAAGTTAAAGCATTTACATAAATTATAGATAAATTTGTTCGATGTAAAGATTGTATTCAGGACCATTTATGTAAACAGATTGATAGGTACTTTTCAACACCGTCCTGAAAACTGCCTTTTCGAAGACAAAATTTTCAAGACCGTCCTGAAAACTGCCTTTTCATTATTAAAAATGAACCGAAAACTGCCCTTTCATATACATATATATATATATACAGGGTGTCCCATTTTAATGCCCCACCCCAAATAACTTTCTTATTTTTAATTTTAGAAAAAGATGTTTCAGACAAAAGTTGTATGGTTTCGAGGGGGACATAAGATGGTACCATTAATTTGATCTTGAAGAGTCACATGAAGGTTACGTGAAGATTATTTTCAATTTCTTAAATGGAACACCCTATATATTTTTGCATATTCTTGTAGCTTATCTCGAGAGCTTTCCAAAACACTATAAATAAACATTTTTTCATCAAGTACGTTTCGAGTAATGAGGCTTGAAATCATTTCTTAATTTTACATAAACCATAAAATATCTTGTAAAATATTTATTTTTTGATTATCTTACCTTAATACTTTTATGTACAAAATAATGAGAGAAATCCATTGGTGCAAAGAAAACATACAGTTGTTTTTAAGAAAAAAATATGTAATTTGCAATTAACAATTCCATATTTTTTCTTAAAAACAATTGTATGTTTTCTTTACACCAATTGATTCCTCTCATTATTTTGTACATAAAAATATTAAGGTAAGATAATCGAAAAATGAATATTTTACAAGATATTTTATGGTTTATGTAAAATTAGGAAATTACTTCAAGCCTCATAATTCGAAAAGTACTTGATGAAAAAATGTTTATTTATAGTGTTTTGGAAAGCTCTCGAGATAAGCTACAAGAATATGCAAAAATATATAGGGTGTTCCATTTAAGAAATTGAAAATGATCTTCACGTAACCTTCATGTGACTCTTCAAGATCAAATTAATGGTACCATCTTATGTCCCCCTCGAAACCATACAACTTTTGTCTGAAACATCTTTTTCTAAAATTAAAAATAAGAAAGTTATTTGGGGTGGGGCATTAAAATGGGACACCCTGTATATACAGGGTGGGGCACTAACTATTAGCACCTTAAATATCTTCAAATCTATGAGGCCCAGAGGAAGATTTGTATAACCAAAATTGCACGGTACGAAGGGGGCTATCATATGACGATAATAATTTTTGTCCAGGTGGAGGCGCTTCGGAGATACCAAGGTCATCTTCATTTATTTAAATGGGTCCGATATGTTTTTTTTCCATAATATGATAGAGGAACTCGAAACAAGTTTAGAACTCACGACACAAGATCATTGAACAAGATTTAAAGTAAAGAAAAATCGATAGAAATACATTTTTATTATTAAATGACATTTACAGTGATCTTTACAAAAGATGTTCAAAGTGATGGCCAGTATTATCGATACAAGACTGGATTCTTCCGATTAATGATTGGGTTGCTCTTTTAATAACGTTAGGAGTTATTAATGTACAGGCTGTAATAATCAGTTGTTGCATGGCTTGAGGTGTAGTTGGTTCTTCTTTGTAGACCATGTTCTTTAGGGTTCCCCATAAAAAGAAATCTAGTGGTGTCAAGTCTGGCGAACGAGCTGGCCACATCACAGGACTCCCACGTCCAATCCAGCGATTTGGAAATTTTTCATTTAGTTTATTTCTCGTAACCAATGAAAAATGAGCTGGGCATCCATCGTGATGGTACCACATTGTTCGTCGTGTAATTAAAGGCAAATCTTTTAACAAAGGACCTAATGTATGCTCTAGAAAATTAACGTAGATATTGCCATTTAGATGTCCGTCAATAAAATAAGGACCAATAATTTTGTCGCCTATGATACCGCACCATACATTTAAAGACCATTGTCTCTGATATTCGACCTGCCGCAGCCAATGAGGATTTTCCACTGCCCACATATGCATGTTACGCAAATTAACATTCCCGTGATTAGTGAAGGCTGCCTCATCAGTGAATAAGACGTTATCGAAAAATGATTCATTGTTTCGAATCTGTTGTTGAGCCCATTGACAAAATCTAACACGATTCACAAAGTCCATCCCATGCAATTCTTGGTGAAGGCTAAGATGATATGGATGGAATTTGTGACGACGCAAAATGCGGAGTACGCTCCTCTTACTAACCTACACTAGATTCTCGTTCAATTTGTTGTGAACTAACGTGAGGATTTCGAGCAACCATTGCGAGGACACCAACTTCATTCCCTTCATGAGTTACTTTTTTTTCACGATCACTTTTACGAGTATTTAAACTACCGGTTTGTCTAAGTTTATCGCACACATTTTTAAATGTTTGACGCGAAGGCAGAATGCGATTAGGATATCGTTCAGAATACAAAATTCTTGCTTGCACTGAATTTTGTTGACATTCACCATAAATTAAAATCATGTCAACTTGTTCTTCAAATGGATACATCTTGCACGATTGAACGATTTGTCGATACTAATCTTGTCGTTACGATGTCCTTCAAAGAGTGTTTGTTTACATTGTAGTGATAATACGTGAATACTATTTTCACTGCTAAAAGACATCTGAGAAAGTTCTCAGGAAAAACTAGACATAAAAATGGGTTGAAATAAGATTAAAATAATATGTAAATAAAAGTCAGTCAATCATGCACGATGTATCCGTTCGAACATCTTTTGTAAACGTAAATGTCATTTAATAATAAAAATGTATTTCTATCGATTTTTCTTTACTTTAAATCTTGTTCAATGATCTTGTGTCGTGAGTTCTAAACTTGTTTCGAGTTCCTCTATCATATTATGGAAAAAAAACATATCGGACCCATTTAAAAAAATGAAGATGACCTTAGTATCTCCGAAGCGCCTCCACCTGGACAAAAATTATTATCGTCATATGATAGCCCCCTTCGTACCGTGCAATTTTGGTTATACAAATCTTCCTCTGGGCCTCATAGATTTGAAGATATTTAAGGTGCTAATAGTTAGTGCCCCACCCTGTATATACACGGTGGGCCATTTTAATCGATGCACTCGAATATCTCGAAAACAGCACTCTTCAGAAAGAAATGTTTCAAACAAAAATTGTAGGGTGTAAAGGGGGGGGCATAAGATGGTAGCATTGGTTTGACCTTGGAAAGTCATTTGAAGGTCACATAAAAGTCACCTTCAATTTCTTAAATTGAACCCACTATTTTTCATTACATATTCTTGTAGCTTATCTCGAGAGCTTTCCAAAACACTACAGACAAATGTTTTTTCATTAAATACTTTTTGAGTTATAAGGCTTCAAAGTTTGCAGTACTTCGATATAAAATGCAAAATATCTCGTAAAATATTTAGTTTTCGGTAGTCTTACCCTAATACTTTTATGCACAGGATAATGAGACAAAACTATTGGTGCAAAGAAAACGCATGATTGTTTATAACAAAAAGTGCATTGCAAATTACACATTTTTTATCATAAACAATCATACGTTTTCTAATTTGCAATTAACAATTACATATTTTTTCTTTGAAACAACTATGTGTTTTTTTTACACCAATTGATTTCTCTCATTATTTTGTACATAAAAGTATTAAAGCAAGATAATCGAAAAATGAATATTTTACTAGATATATTACGGTTTATGTTAAATTAAGAAATGATTTCAAGCCTCATAACTCGAAAAGAACTCAATAAAAAAATATTTTATTCGAGTGTTTTGGAAAGCTCTCGAGATAAGCTACAAGAATATGTAATGAGAAAATGTAGGTTCCATTTAAGAAATTGAAGGTAACCTTCATGTGACCTTCAAATAACTCTTCAAGGTCAAACCAATGGTACCATCTTATGTCCCCCTAGAAACCATACAACTTTTGTCTGAAACATTTTGTTGTATCTCACCAACATTCCGAGATATTTTCCATTATAGATTAAAATGGTCCACCCTGTATATAAAATATGTAATGAGTAAATAATAAAAATATATCGTCATACAAGTTTAATACAAGTTTGTTGCGTATCGTAATATATATTATTTTATAAGGCAGCATCAACATATACAGGATGACCCATTTTAACTTAGGCAGCCAAATAACTCGAAAAATAAGCACACTACGAAAAAATGGTTAGAGTCAAAATTTCGTCATTTCGAGGGGGACGTACAATGACGTTAAAATCAGCCCCCCAATCTCTCCCTCTGGGCGGTGAGGGGGGGCAAGTTTGAAATCTTAAATGGGAACCCCTATTTTTCATTGCATATTCTTGTAGCTTATCTCGAGAGCTTTCCAAAACACTATAATTAAGTACCTTTTTATTAAGTACTTTTTGAGTTATAAGGCTTGAAATAATTTCTTAATTTTACATAAACCATAAAATATCTAGTAAACTATTCATTTTTCGATTATCTTACTTTCATACTTTTATGTACAAAATAATGAGAGGAATCAATTGGTGTAAAGAAAACATACAGTTGTTTTTAAGAAAAAATATGGAATTGTTAATTGCAAATTACATATTTTTTCTTAGAAACAACTATGTGTTTTCTTTACACCAATTGATTCCTCTCATTATTTTGTACATAAAAGTATGAAGGTAAGATAATCGAAAAATGAATGGTTTACTAGATATTTTATGGTTTATGTAAAATTAAGAAATTATTTCAAGCCTTATAACTCAAAAAGTACTTAATAAAAAGGTACTTAATTATAGTGTTTTGGAAAGCTCTCGAGATAAGCTACAAGAATATGCAATGAAAAATAGGGGTTCCCATTTAAGATTTCAAACTTGCCCCCCCTCACCGCCCAGAGGGAGAGATTGGGGGGCTGATTTTAACGTCATTGTACGTCCCCCTCGAAATGACGAAATTTTGATTCCAACTATTTTTTCGTAGTGTGCTTATTTTTCGAGTTATTTGGCTGCCTAATTTAAAATGGGTCACCCTGTATAGTACATCCTCCCAAAACTTCAAATATATTTCCAATTTTACAAATATGATGTTACTCTTTTCCTACTTTCATGCAACATCTAAACCTTATTCTTCCAAATAATCTATTCATACAAGTTATGATTACGCAGAAAAAGATTATTTATGTACTGTGACCGTGAAATTTCTTTTTTTTTTTTCTGAACGGGGAAGTTATTAAGAGGACCGATGGTGTTGATCCAGGGCACACCTTCGACATGATCACCCTCCGTCGACTCGGCGGTCGCATAAAAAAAAAAGAACAAGAATTTCTGAGTGCCAGGCGTGAATATCCGCGCCGCGCGAAACGCTAATTAATCGCAAAGAAAATCGGAAGGCCGATCGTGACGGCTCGAAATCTCGGTAACTCACGCAAACAGTGTCGGTAGAGGCGTGGAGTTCGCGGAGAGCGGGGGAGAGGAGGTCGAGAAAAGTTGTAACACTGAGAGAAAACTAATAGTAATCATAAAAATTCGTAACATATATTTCGTCGAGAAAAGAAAATCGAATAAAATAAAAAATGTATTTAATCATATGGTTGCCATTTTGACATAATTTCACGCGCACAACCAATCGCAATTCGGTGAAATTTGTTTTATTTACGGCATCTTATATTACGGCGGCGAGTCCCGTGAGCGAGACAAGCACAGCGCTATCGATGCGCACGGCCGCAATCAAGAGCGAGCGAGACAGAGCATGCATCACGCGGTTGATGCGTGTCTATTGTGAAAAGCCGGGAAAGACAAATAGATTATTAGTCGACGGGTTAATGAAGGTGCGGCAATTAATCGCACTCGCGATACTGTTCTCGCCCGCCCGAGATCTACCCTATAGCAATCGATACTTCGCGAGCCCCGCGCGATGGAATGCGGCAGGGCGTACGACGCAATACAACGACGTCACGTTAATACGACGAGTTTCGGTCGAAACATAAAGATTTTCCGACAAACTACGACAGCCGAAACGCACAGATTATGCTAATAACGACGAAATAAGCTCACAATGACGATAGATCTCACGAAAACGCGGACAATTTACAATATATGACAACGCGAAATATGACACGGTGACTGGAGGCGTTCCCCGGGGAAGCAGCGGTCCTGCAACAAAAGCTCGGACGAATCGCTCGGCCCCTCTATTATTCGCGTGTTTCCCAAAATCGCGAAAGAACGGAGACATTAATGGCGTATGGACCACGTGCGACAAACGCGAATAATCGATATTATCTGATACGTAAAATCGAGGGCCCGACACAATTCACCCGAGCGGCAGCGAAATTGTTGGCCTTACAGAAAGATCGTTCGTCTCACCAGAATGGTCTTCGAAGATCGTCAACAGAAAAAGCTCTCGGTATTCTCAACGGGATCTGCGTCCTTTTGCGTCGCTAGTCCGCCGAACAGTGAAGTGCGTGAGGTCCGCAGGAGACACGTCGGCGATCGTTTCCCCCGATTTTCCTTGCCGAATCTAATTGGCGCAGGGCCGTGTCGCACCCTTCACGGGCCGATTCTTATCATGGCCGTAATTCTGCTGTATGGGTCCCGGAAATTCTCGGCCGCAAAGAGAAATACTACTCTCGGCAGCAAACGCCCCTTGCCCCGCCTGACTTCCTCGGGTTCGGGAAATCCTACGGTGATCTCCACAGGATGACTCCCGGCCTGTGTAGGGCCGGTTCCGGTCGGGGTCCTCGCGATGCCGCTCCGAATTGAGGTCTCCCACGAGGATGTTGCCATGTGGAGTGCGCATCTTCTCTAAGTTTCTTTGAGCCTCCTCTTCCGAGTTGCGGTAATTAAAAGAAATAAATCGGGGGGGCCGGCATGTGTTCGCAGCAGCGAACAAATTTGAATTAAGATAAATTAACAAAATTGATTCACCTGATGTGCTCCATTCTAGTCGGCGGAACCCCCGTCCTCACTGCATCTCCTCACACCCTGTTCGCTGTCCTCCTCCCGACGACCGGTTGAGACGAAACGATACCAAATCCGCTGAAAAGGCCAACACGAAACGCAAACGCAAAACGAGCGCGCAAAGGCGCGTACACAAAAAGAAAACGCATGAGAGAGAAATCGCAAAAGAGGACCGCTCCTCCGTCATAGCGGAAGGACGCAGGTCCCGAATAAGGCTTTCTCGATCGGGCACTTTGCCCCTGTAACGAACCACGCACAGGCGTCATGTCACAACTCCCCCTTCTCCGGGGAGGACCGAGGAGGTCTTGGCTGTGACGAACGTCGACAGCCACCAACTTCGCCTAAGTACTCTACCTTATACTCTGGGTCAGCCTTCCAGACGACAAGCCGCGTATGCGGCATCCAGGGTTGCTCCTCTCTCGGGTCGGCCTTGGCCAGTCACTGCTCATGATACAACGACGAATAACGGAACGCAATTACGAGTACACTAAATGATAGTCGGCGCACACTCGCAAGTAACTCGCAGAGGAAAGGGGTGAGAGAATCGGGTACACTAACTCCGAAGTAAATTACAAAGATAATTTATTAATTAAAAAAAAAACCGACGCCTCTCGCTCCAAGGCAGCAAGTGTGGGGTCCTTGACCTGACGGGTCTCCCGGCCGGGGCTCGTGGGCTGATCGGTCGCAGTCCGGGTTTCTCCTCACTCTGCGCGGAAAAAACGGCCGACGTGGTGGCTGCTCTCCGGCCTGTACGGACCCAGGTCGCGCCAATCCTCCCCGCAGCGAGGGCAGACCCTCATAGTTACTCCGGACCGCCCGCACCCATAACAGAAGGGGCGGGATGGGGACATCCCGAGTAGCGGTGACCTATCGCCTGGCAATTCCAGCAGCGGTCGGCCCCGCGGGCAGTCCCGTGGCGCTCCTCTGTTTGGGAGGCCCGCTCCCTGGTTGCCGGGATCGCCTCCATCGCAACTTCGCGGGAGGACGCCGGGCTCGTCTGCGTCCCCCTATCCCGCCGGTAGCGGCTCCCCAACAGTCGCTGAACCTCCTCCAGGTTGGTCCTGGTCACTGCCTTCGCATCAGGTCCATCGGTAGCTATGAAGGATCAGGAGGGTGATAGGGCTTTAGATCTTTAACATGAACTTTTCCAACCGGGACTCCGGCCAAACTCGCAAGCTCGCATACTACGGGCGACAATCGCTTTTTAATCCTAAATGGGCCGTGGAATTTCGGTGTCAATTTTTTTGCGCCTACGTTTTGCGTCGCAGACGACAATACGTGTTGTCGTCTCAAGACTAAATCTCCTACGCGAAAAGTACGGTCGCGTCGACGAAGGTTATACTGCAACGACTGCTTTTGGTACGCCTGCTCCAAATTCTCCGACACTCACGCTTGCAATGACTGCAAATTCTGCATTCGCTTCGACCATTCCGCGGGATCCCGTGTTTCGACCTCCGCGGTTTCCGTGTTCCGAGCGCGCAACGAATTTGCCGGCGACAACTCGCGGCCAAGATTTAACAAAGCCGGTGACGCGCCTATGGATGAATGGTGTGCGGTATTGTATGCGAAGCGGCAATCTTTAAGGTGTTGGTCCCATTCTCGATGATCCCGCTCTAGGAAGGCTACTATCATCATCTTTAGTACTCGATTTACGCGCTCCACGGAGTTCGCTTGCGGCTGATACGGAGGGATGGTCGTGTGGGTAATTCCATGCTCGTCCGCGAACGCTTTCAAAGTCCGATTAATAAACTCCGTTCCATTGTCCATCAGCAAAAACCTCAGCGCGCCCAAATGCGAGATGACGTCACTCAACATTTCGCAAATCTTTTGACCGTTCGCGGCCTGTATTGCGCTACACTCAATTCACTTAGTAAAAAATCTTGAACCACGAGAACATACTGATGACCGGACTTACTACGCGGAAACGGACCCATGATATCGGCAGCGACTACCGTCCATGGCCCTTCGATTACGCACTATCCCATAAGACCGGCGGGGCCAGCCTGTTCTACTTTAGTGCGTTGACAGACATCGCACCTTTTGACGTACCGCGCGACCTCCCGAAACATTTTCGGCCAAAAATACGCGACACCAAGTTGCTGGTACATTTTCTCTACGCCCAAATGTCCGGCCTGAGGATCGTCGTGTGCCTCGCGCAAGGCCTCCCCGCGCAGCTCCGACGGCAACACCAACTTCCATCGGTCGAGATCCTCTACTATCTCCAATACTACCGGTTTGGGCCTCATATAATACAGCTGTCCGTCCACGATCCGCCAATCCGTAAAATGCCTACGACTGTCCGAAACCTCTCCAAAACGCTTACGATACCACGCGTCTGATGTATTCGCGATAGGATCTATTTGCGCGACCGCTATCGTCATCACTTCGATGTCACTCTCATACATACGCGATAGCGCGTCCGGTACATGATGCAGGGCGCCTTTTCGATACACGATGTTATAATCGTACTCGAGGAGCTCTAACGCCCACCTCGCGAGTCTACCTGTCGGGTTCTTCAGATTATGGGCCATCGCAAACTGCTATGGTCTGTAATCACCGTGAATTGGTATCCCTCTAAGTATGGCCTGAACTTTTTAATGGCCCAAACTACGGCTAAACACTCCTGTTCCGTAACCGAGTATTTCTTCTCGGGATTCGACAGCACACGGCTCGCGAACGCTATGATGTGCTCCGTGTTGTCAATATTTTGCGTCAAAACAGCACCAATTCCGACGGAACTCGCGTTGGTCTGCACGACGAACGGTATGTTAAAATCCGGACACGATAATGTAGGCGCGACAACTAACGAGACCTAATCTGCTCAAAGGCGCGACATTAGTCTTCCCCCCATTCCCAGCGCTTTCCTTTCTTCAAAAGACGCGTCAATGATTCGGTATAAAGCGTCGGTACCACGATGACATGCCCAAGAAACGACGTAACTGTTTCAAGTTTGTTGGTGATGGATATTCCATTATCGGGCGCGTTTTCTCCGGATCTACGGTTAAGCCGTCCCTTTACACGACAAATCCCAGATAACGAACCTGCGAGCGACAAAACTCGCACTTCTCCGGGTTTATTGTGAGACCGGCAGCCGAAATCCGGTCCAATACGCGTTTCAACCATACCAAATGTTTTTCGAAGGTTGGCGTTACAACTACGATGTCATCAAGATACGCGAACGCGTGTGGTTCCATTTCTGATCCGATAAGTTTATCTAATAAGCGCTGGAAAGTCGCGGGCGCCCCCGTTAGTCCGTACGGCATCCGGGTGAAATGATACAACCCTTTTCCCGGAACGCTAAACGCAGTGATCTCTTGGCTTTCCTTGGCCAAAGGTATTTGAAAATACGCCTGGCTTAAATCGATCGTCGAGATATAATGCGCGGATCTCAATTTATCTAAGATGTCGTTCATGTTCGGCAGCGGATACGCGTCCTTCTTGGAAAGACTGTTAACCTTCCTAAAATCGAGGCAGAAGCGATATTTACCGTTCGGCTTTTTTACCATCACTATCGGATTTGACCACTCGCTAAACGATGGCTCAATGATAACGGCCTCTAACATTTTGTCTACCTCGTCGCGAATTACTTCTTGGACTTTCGGCGAAACGAGATAACACCTTTGTCTGACGAGCGCGTGATGACCGACGTCGATTTTATGTTTGATGAGAGAAGTGACACCAGGACTAGCGGTGGTTTTCGGTACGTTTTTCGCGATAAATTCTTTAAGTCGGTCTTGCTCAGAGGGCGTTAATTCGGGGAGCGCAGCACAGCACGTTTTTGCGAGAATTTCTCGCGACTCAAATGGATAGTTTATTTTAGGCTCGTCCTCAAAACACCACTTTGAGGACGCAAAACTTATGTTAACGCCTAATCGACACAGTAAGTCCAACCCCGCTATGCACGGAACAACCAAAATCAGCAATAACCGTACGGTGATATCACACGTTCGATCCTCTAACATGAGCGATATTTCCGCCTCTTCACGTATTTCGGCGATCTGGCCGTTAACGATAAGAATTCGCGACCCGTTATTCTGCCTAGTTGGTATCTTAAACTGTCATATAATTTCGATTCCTTCCCAAAGATCGTACGGTTCGAGCCGGGATCGACTAGGGCTTGAAGGGGT
Source organism: Camponotus floridanus (assembly GCF_003227725.1). NCBI lineage: Eukaryota > Metazoa > Arthropoda > Insecta > Hymenoptera > Formicidae > Camponotus > Camponotus floridanus. The sequence goes on along the minus strand of NW_020229430.1, from coordinate 30,595 downwards.
CGCCCCTGCACGAATACTTTAAAATACAATAACGGCGTTAACCGGGAGCAATCAAGAGCACCGTACGAACTGCCGGTACAATCTGGTATCGGGATCCCTATTGCAATTTCAGGAATCGCAGAGACCCGTCCTACTGACTCCCTCTTTCGTTTCCCGAGCATGAGGGGCACGTCTTGACGGTGAAATTCACTTTCCCGCAGCGGTAGCAATGCAAGCGCTGCGGTTCTTTACATTCGCGTGCAACGTGTCCCGTTTTCTCGCAATTCCAACATTTGATGTTAACGCGCGAACCTGCAGTCGTCGCGACTGTGGCCGTCTCACTCAATTGCCGGATCGGCTGCAGGGGTTGCGATCGCCGTGCTTTTACGCAATTTTCCGGACGCCTTCCCCTTCTGCGGTCCGCGCGCATCAACGCCGGCAGCAACTGCAACCGTTGCAGTTCGCTGCTCTTTTTTCGGTGGCCTGTATGCCAGTTCGGGGAAGATGGACTGTTCCGCGGTCAGAGGCGCGCGATGCGTTCCTTGGCGGTCTCATAATTTCTTTCCACGCGCGTCACTCGACACTCCAAAGTCGCGAAATCATGAATGTCCTCACGATCTACCGCGGTCCTATAGCGCGGCAGCATATTGCGATACACGTACCCAAGCTGTTCGTCCAGACTCCACGGCGGGTTCATGCGACCAAAAAGAGCTAACATATATGTGAGATACTCCGCGAAAGGCTCATGTTCTCCCTGAGTCCGCCGAGCAGCCTCATCCCGTAATGCGAACTGAAAATCCGAGTTTCTGAACCGGGCGCACCACGCGGCAACGAACTCCCTCCACGAGTGCAACTTCGCTCGTTTATGCCGGAACCAGTACAACGCGGTACCCGATAAGAAAAATGGCAAAGATTTCAATAAATCTTCGTCCCTAACCCGTAGCAACGCGCGTCCCTTCTCGATTCGCATGAGAAACGTTTCGCGTCACTCCTGCGTGCCCCCGTGAAATTTAAATTCCATCGTTGCATGATGTTATATACGTCCATCACGGACGACGTACCCCGGTTAAACGGGCGGCTATTTCCCGATGGCGCGTCCGCGCGGTCCTTCTCCAACAACGACAGCAGGGATGGCGTAAATCGTGACTGAACGCGAGGAGGCGCGACGCTTGGATAACCTGGCCGTCGCGCGGTCGCACGATCCGCTCCCCCGAGATGGAGGTTTCCACGTAACCCGGCCCCCATATCGAACCACTCGCTGGGGCTATCCGTTCTCACAGCTCCGGTCTCGAGAGGAGCCAAAAGTTCCAATTCGCTATACGTAGGCGAGTGCGTGGGGTCTAGGCCGAGAGTCTGGTACCGCTCATGACGCGCAAGACGTGCCCTCATGATAGTTTCGGTACCCTCCAATCGCAAAGCGCATTTCTCTAGTTCGGCCTTCAACTCGGCCGCCGACAGCTCGTCAATCCACTTTAATTCCGACATCGTGAGGGAAATTTCAAAGAGAGGGAGGAAGAAAAAAAAATTCTGATTCGCGAGCCGACCGATCAAAAGGCTCGATATAGGAGCAAAAGATCGACAGCCAGTACGTGCCGTGAGCTCCCCAAAATACTCTGATCAACTATTCGCACGCGAGTAGCAAGTTCGAGGAACGCGCACGAAAGGCTCCGCTAATCTTTAATAAAGATAAGAAAATTTTTCCGCCGCCTTTCGCGATCACGTCCGCTAGAAACCGTACCAGCAACGAAACGCAATCACGGCCGCCAAATAACCGGAGGACAGCGCAAAAATCCTGTAGCGTACTTCTGGAGCAAACGTAACCCAAGCAACGAGAAATTCGCTGAATATCATCAGAATATCAAATGCGTCAATTATGCGATCACTTCATCAAAGTACCGAATGCCCGAAATTCCATGACCATGCGCACGCGGGACATACGAAGATATAATATAATTTCAACACAAGTAATACAATATAATTCAATACAAAATATGATTTAAATAAAAATACAAAAATGCCCATAAAGAAAAGTAAGGATTAGCACGACAAGCAATCAAAATATACAAAAGTTTCAAAATTTTCACATCAAAAGATATCAAATTTCAGAAAAGAAAATAATTCAATTTAATGTTGGGTCTACTCAAGTGACCTCCACAAATGTCCCATGGGATATCGAAGAAACACGGGATACAAGAACTAATTTAAATTTATTTATTCAATGTTCTCTGTAAGATAGAGCGAATGAAAAAATGAAAATAAAGAGAAAATGTGAAAAAATGAGCAAAAATTAAGGTGTGATTGATTTTAATTAAATAGTTAACGATACTGCCAGAAAGGAAAAGTAAGAGCAACGAACAGAAGTGGGGGTGCATCTAATAAATAATAAAGTTAGCAATATTTCAAAGGTGACGAAAAGCGAATGAAAAAGTCGGAAAAGAACTAAAATCTCTAATTTTGTACAAGCAATTCTTCAACGCAAAGAAGAGAAAAGGAAAATATTGTACATATTCTGTGACCTTATCTCATGTGACAAAATAAGAAAAAAAATTGAAATCCGCGGCGTAATTCGGAAACGAATAATAAACGGTAATACTACATTCGATACAATTGGCGAGGATAATAAAATTTTGACTATTTCTCAATTACGCGATCTCAAAAACCGAAAATTACAGCAAAAACAAAAGCGAAAAGAATATTAGAATCCCGTAATCAATGTATATTTAAATAACATGAAGAAGTAACCATCGTGTTGTCACGGGCGTATTCCGCGCGAATCGCCGTCGGATAGTCGGAGTCGGAATCAGGATTCGTTTTGACGTAATAAGAGCGAGAGCGTGTATGTGTAACAAAATGTTTATTAAAGCAGATGTATTACAGAATGTGTGTTCGTGTAGGTGTGTATAAATGTGTGTGTGTGTGTGTGTGTGTGTGTGTGCGTGTGCGCGTGAGTAATAAGCGTTAATTATATTAATTCGGTACGGAGCGCGTGTTTATGTTTGAGCGCGGTGAATCGGTGTGCGTGGCGCTTTTTCTAGCCGCGTTTTTACAAACGTGCGTATTCCTTCGCGGATTTCTTTTGCTGTCGTTTCTGCGAAGTACGAGTTTAATTCGGCGTACGCGTCTTTCGCTGAATCGTAGGTGTAATTCCCGGTGTGGCAGGAACGTTTCCTGGAAGCGTTGTGCCGGCGAGAATCGCTCGCCCGAGGCAGCTCTCCTCTGCCCCGAGGTATGATGCACAACGTAAGGCGGTTGGATGTTGGACCGTTTTCTCCGAGAACTCTCGGATGAACCGGAGTGCGCTCAGGTTCGTTTGGCGGTCGGAAAAAGTGGCTGGATGGACTAGCCGTATAATGATCGAGAGCTTCTCGATAGAGGAAGAGTGCTCTCTACCTCTGGTTCTATATTCGGCGTTTGCTAGGAGCGGTTTAGGATTTCGAGTCGTCTCACTGGTGCGAGCGGAATCGGAAAGGTGATTAGATTGCCGAGTATGCCCTTTTTATACCGGCTAATTACCCGCGCGTCGGCGCGCGGCGGATTTACCCCTTCCGAACGGGTTTCAGGGAAACGGTACGGTCGGGCCCGTTCGGAGGGATTCGGGTGTCGCGCCGAACGCGGGTTTTCGCCGGTCGATGGTTCGGGGTTCCTCGGCAATCTCCGATTTTTTTCGGCTCGGCAATTAACGGCCTAACGCCGTTTCGAGTTTTTTGAATTGTTTAAAAATGTGGGCGCACCGCGCCCCTGCCCTTGCCCGGCGGGTGTTCTGCCGGGCGGCAGCTTCCGGCGATCGCATGCCGGGCATAACGATGCGTTTTAGGGGGTGCACGGGGTGCATCGTTACAGTGTAATCGACACGTTCTCGTACATTCACGCGAATAATAGCGAATGGAATATACAAAAAAAATAACACGAAAGCGGAGACAGACGTGATATAACGAATTATCGACAGCACGAATCATTCAATAACAAGATCAATTATATTCGGTCGTATACATGTTCAATACGTTCGAAATCAACACGATCTCGCGAAAGAAATGTCTTTCAATCGATGATCGATAATAACATTAATCTAATCCGAATAATATCGAATAATACAAATCTTAATATCATAAGGCACAGTTCAATATTAATACCATTCCAAATAAATATTACAGAGCAAATAATATTTACAGCTTCATCCAATAATCTCATCAAAATAAATAATCTTCACATAAATTCAATAATAGGCAGACACAAAATAAATTCAAATATGTTCAAATATATTCGCAATTTTCTCAGAAATACCGCTCTCGATCCTCAAATTTCGCTCTCTCAACACGGAAATCTTTTCGAACATCCCGTATTAATTTTTAAGGGGTCCCATGTTGGGCGCCAATTTGTGACCGTGAAATTTCTTTTTTTTTTTTCTGAACGAGGAAGTTATTAAGAGAACCGATGGTGTTGGTCCACGGCACACCTTCGGCACGATCACCCTCCGTCGACTCGGCGGTCGCACCAAAAAAAAAGAACAAGAATTTCTGAACGCCAGGCGCGAATATCCGCGCCGCGCGAAACGCTAATTAATCGCAAAGAAAATCGAAGGCCGATCGTGACGGCCCGAAATCTCGGTAGCTCACGCAAACGGTGTCGGTAGAGGCGGAGAGTTCGCGGAGAGCGGGGGAGAGGAGGTCGAGAACGGTTGTAACACTGAGAGAAAACTAGTAATCATAAAAATTCGTAACATATATTTCGTCGAGAAAAGAAAATCGAATAAAGTAAAAAATGTATTTAATCATATGGTTGCCATTCCGACATAATTTCACGCGCACAACTAGTCGCAATTCGGTGAAATTTGTTTTATTTACGGCGTCTTATATTACGGCGGCGAGTCCCGTGAGCGAGACAAGGACAGCTGTCGATGCGCATGGCCGCGATCAAGAGCGAGCGAGACAGAGCATGAATCACGCGGTCGATGCGTGTCTATTGTGAAAAGCCGGGAAAGACAAATAGATTATTAGCAGACGTGTTAATGAGGGTGCGGCAATTAATCGCACCCGCGATATTGTTCTCGCCCGCCCGAGATCTACCCGATAGCAATCGATACTTCGCGAGCCCCGCGCGATGGAATGCGGTAGGGCGTACGGCGCAATACAACGACGTCACGTTAATAGGACGAGTTTCGGTCGAAACATAAAGATTTTCCGACAAACTACGACAGCCGAAACGCACAGATTATGCTAATAACGATGAAATAAGCTCACAACGACGATAGATCTCACGAAAACGCGGACAATTTACAACAATATACGACAACGCGAAATATGACACGGTGACTGGAGGCGTTTCCCGGGGAAGCAGCGGTCCTGCAACAAAAGCTCGGACAAATCGCTCGGCCCCTCTATTATTCGCGTGTTTCTCAAAATCGCGACAGAACGGAGACGTTAATGGCGTATGGGCCACGTGCGACAAACGCGAATAATTGATATTATCTGATACGTAAAATCGAGGGCCCGACACAATTCACCCGAGCGGCAGCGAAATTGTTGGCCTTACAGAAAGATCGTTCGTCTCACCAGAATGGTCCTTGACGATCGTCAACAGAAAAAGCTCTCGGTATTCTCAACGGGATCTGCGTCCTTTTGGATCGCTAGTCCGCCGAACAGTGAGGTGCGTGAGATCCGCGGGAGAAACGTCGGCGATCGTTTCCCCCGATTTTCCTCGCCGAATCTAATTGGCGCAGAGCCGTGTCGCGCCCTTCACGGGTCGATTCTTATCACGGCCGTAATTCTGCTGTATGGATCCCGGAAATTCGGCCGCAAAGAGAAATACTCTCGGCAGTAAACGCCCCTTGCCCCGCCTGACTTCCTCGGGGCTCGAGAAATCCTCCGGTGATCCTTTCAGTTATTTCAATTACTCAGTTGTTTAATGCAAAATAATTTGAAACGGTCCGCTTTTCTTGACGCTCTGGAACGACTCGTCGGATAGCCAGGATTCGAGCAAAGGGGGAGAAATAAATCAACTTGTGCGAACATTTTCTTAAAACTATATGTATTTTTATTGAATGACTGTATTATGTACAAGATGTGTATGCGAGAGTATAAATGTCGATGTGATTGTGCGTACAATAATTAAACTTGAAAATAATATCCGGTGTACAAACGAAAACGGTAAGTCTTGCGCGGGTAAGTAATATACAACGGATGGACGAGAAACGCGTATAACTAGTATCGCACTCGGAAACGCGGACTTAATCTACGGAAACGTGACGGGTACTCGGGACGGACACGGAACCTAGGACTAGTGTTGTATCGTCGACGGGGCTGGTTGTCAGGACAGCTCAGAGATGCCGGCGACACCCCGTGCAGTCGGGCAATGCCTCGACTGAGACTACGTACAGGGAAACCGGAGTTACTCGGTGGATCGGACGATAAGTCGTCTCGGACTGGATCCGGAAAAACCGGAGACACCCGGTGGATCGAGGAACACCTCGACCGGGACTCGTACAGGATTCGGAGTTACTCGGCGGGAGTCGAGAGACACCTCGACCAGGATCGGCTTCAGGAAGCCGCAGACACCCGGCGGATCGAGTAACGCCTCGAGCAGGATGGGATGACCGACACTGGAGACACCCGGTCGAGCCGAGGAGCACCTCGGCCCGGGCGAGATCTGGTCAGGATCTGGCCTCGATGCACTGGTCATGTCGGCTCGTATACCGGCCGGAGATTCCCCTACCTGGTGAATCACTCAGATGGGGCACGACTGCGAAAATTCGCGAATATTCGGACAGAGCGAGAAGGAGAGAGCGAGACAGCAAGCGCAAAGCGATGAGAGCAATCGATGAAAGCAAGCGAGACAGCGAGCGTGCGAACGAGGACGCGTACGAGCATGCATGGTTGTGAGCGAGATAGGGGGAAGTTAGCGGGTGCGATTAAGCAAGCGAATAAAGAAGTAATTATATTTTATTAAATAACGACTAATAGGAACGAGGCGCGAGCGCATCGTTACAAATTAATTTACTTTATAATTAAATTAAACGAGATTATTTAATTAACAGAAGAAGAATTACGCTTCATTTTTATAGAACATCATCGCTTCAATGAATTGATAGCGTCCGTTAGATTTTGTATTCAAGAAAATCCTTATTTGAATGTGCAACAAATAACTTTACAGGCAAATAAGATTAATAAGACTAGTAAAATTTAGTAAGTTAAAACAAATAAATGAAAAACAAAGCTGTGAATAGTGTGTGACAGATTGAAAAAAGCTTTATTTATTTAATGTTAAATTCCTGTCGCCAGTAGATAAAATAAAAGACGAAACTTAAATCGACCACACTGGCAATTTTTGGTTGACAATGTATCACAGCGTTCCGATCATGGGTTTTGGTCCTTAACAAGTGAACTCAAAATTGTTTCTAGTATTATAAACAGAAAATAAATCACAGTAATTTCAAATAAAAAGTGAACAGAAAATTATACATACAATATCTTAGTTAACTATTATATTGTGAGAAATAAGGAAATCACTGTGTCAAGATTTCATCATATCAACCTCTCCATGAAACAGAGAAAGACAAAACAAACTTTATTAGTCTATCATAAATATTGTTTAAATTCTCAATGTCCTTTTGTAAGTTAATAATGTTGTCAAACTTTTGATAAAAAACATTTCAGCAATTTCTCTCTTCCTCACATGTTTTTCATTGTGAAAAATAACCGGTATTGACCGATTAAAGTCGTGAATAAATTTCAATTTATGTTTGCTAATGACAGAAAGATTACTTTCATGCAATTTAATGTCGTTAAAATGTTTTTTGGCACGAGTGCCTAAATGTCTTTTCGTTTGGCCAATATATGACGTATTACAATTTTTATAGTATAATTTATAAACGACTTCAGTCCTACTATTAATAGGCAATCTATCATTTCCACGTTTAATCAATGCATTAAGTTTTTTAGGTAAATTATAGACAACAATAAGACGTTTATTTATTTAAATATGAAAAAATAAAATTATAACATAAAAATAAGTAGTACATAATAACTCATTATATATTACGCATAATAATGCATAATATTCTGTATCTTCATTGATTCATGGTTTTCTTCTTTATATTTTTCATACACACTGAGTATTATGAACAAATGATAACATGATACACATTAAACTTTAATCTCTTGTGCACGAGTCAGACGAGTCATGGCTGTATACATTGTGGGGCCGGTAATGGAAAATAAAATATTGAGTCGGTAAGATAGTGAAAAAAATTTGTAAAATATTTGCAACTTATATGCAACTGATAGTAAAGGATTAATATTTGCAACTGATAGTAAAAGATTGATCTTATAACGATTTAATTCAAGGTAAGCGAAGTTGAATGAATTTAAAAAAAACACATACTTTCTCTCATCATTCACTGTCCGGTCAAAAGCCAATCCAATTTGTGTGATAAGCCAAAGGCCCGTTAGGCGTCGATAAATTCATTTGAATTCTCGACGTTGCCCGACTTTCACCGTCGCCCGCGTGGAGATGGGGACGGCGCGTGAGCGTTATACACTCTTTCGAAAGTCTTAATGTTTTTAATTTTATTTTTAATTTCATTTTTAATTTTATTTTTTTCATTTTACATGCAGATACATAAAAAGATATAACACGTACAATTATAAAATTACAATTTATTTCAGTCATATTGTATACAAGTGAACGAACAAAATGCGGAACAAAATAATGCTACTGCTATTGCTAGTCCTCTTCTTCGTCTGACTGCAACGAGCCAAATGAGGCAACCTCTTCTCTTTCTAGATCCCTAGAAAAGGAAGGAGATGGCGGAGTAGACGGAGAATACGAAGGTGATATCGGCGGAGAGCCGAGAACAACATCCTCTTGTTCTTCCACCTCCTCATCCTCCACCTCTTCTTCCTCCTCCATCTCCTCCTCTTCGACCTCGTGTTCAAAATTCTCTTCTTCCATCATTTCATCCCATAGCCAATATGCCGGACATTTTTTTACTATTTTACCATCTGGATTCAATACCATGATGTTTTACCTTTTATTAGTATTAGGAGCCGAATACGTCCGGTATTCAATCTGTTGCGGTCTTATATACCGACGCTGCCTCAATTCTCTTATGCGAAATGGTTTGCCCCTGCTACCATCTGTCAGCTCGTCTCGAACTAAATCGCCTTAGGGCTCGCACCGCCGTACGCGTAGCGCATGCATGACTTGGAGTGCAGTAGGCGCTGAATGTGTGATAGATCATAGCCGCCACAGTAATATAGTTATAATATCTTATAATAGATAATATATATATATATATATATTATATATATATATATATATATATATATATATATATTGTGACATTGCAGTCCTGTCGCGCGTCCATCCGCCTCGATAAGTTTAACGGGCCGAGCGGCCGCGCCAGAATCTGCATCGAGAGAACATTATCGAGCTCCCCAGAGAGACGAGAAAGCAATTACACAGTAAATAACAAAAAATGACTAATTTTGCTGTAGTAAATAATCAACACATTTCCAAAATATAATTAATACGTCATCCAATAATCAAACATTACAGGCTAATATATTAGCGATCTCTCAAAAAATTTAAGAATCTGATATTGATATGCATAGAAATAAATTATTACAACAAATTTATTCAACTATATGGTCCTTTGCAAGTATCGCTTGTAATATTTGTAAAAAAATTATATTATAAAAAACAGTTATGTGTTACAAAAATGTTTGTTACAATAACAGATATTTTTCCTAGTGTGCTACGTGAATTAAATGAAATAATTACATGTTTCCGTTGTGCTAATTTAATAAAAAAAGTTCCAACACAAGCATGATAGTAATGTTATGTTTTTCAGAACAATTTCCAAATGTTACACGAAATTTAATTGATATGGAACAAAGACTTTTATTAAGTATCATTCCATTTATAAAAATTATTAAATTAGGTGGACGATCAGGTCAATCAGGTGGACGATTTGGTCAATCAGGTTTTCAAGGACAAGCTTTATTCGCACAAGATATAGAAGAAATTACCATTATCAATTGCAAGAACAGGCATAATTATTGTATATGAACAACTGGAGAATGTTGAACAATGCCGACAATTCCAAATAAACGTGCAAAATTTATCAATTGCTTTATTATGGTTGGAAGAAAATAATCCTTTATATCGAAATATTAATATTAATCTTGATGTTACAAATTTTGACATTTCACAAATATGTCAAGTAATTGTAACACAGGGTAATGACATGAATATTGATGTAAATAATTGTGTTCCATCTGAAGTGCAAACCTCAAATCAAAGACAGATTTAATGGAAATTTCTGGGAATAAAGCAATAATCAGAGGTTCCATACATCAACATTATGATATGCTTTCTGATATTACTAGAGGGAAACAATGCACTGCATCCGACATCTTCCTACACACATCCCCTATCTTTCTCTGGACTAATCAGTATACTATAACTGCTATCCTCATATGCATTATAATGAACAAAGTCAAATAGATGATAGGAATATTGAGAGTGCAATAGATTTAAATTTAAATATTCATAAGAATATTGAGAATGCTGCAGATTTAAATTTAAATATTGAAAACAGCAATGATATTGTCATTACGTCTTCAGTTTTGTAGCCAATTGATGAAATTATACCTGATGTTCATCTGTTTTTGAAAAGGAAGTAGAAGATGCTCCGTTATACACATTGTGGCGAAAAACTACAGAACCTATACAGATGCATATTGAATTTCGAGTTGAATAATTAGCTTTGTTTTGCTTTTTCCGAAAGGTCGGGGAATGGACTTCATGAACCATCACGACAATATACTATATAACGCCATTAGATTATTGTCAAGTACGTATTATATGTCAGGATTCCAAATTTCGACGAAATGATTACTTATTTTATTCGTTAATGAATATTATCGAACTCGGCCAAATGTTTGCGTTTGTCTTAGATAGATTAAGGCAAGGAAATACTATTCCTGAAAGTCTTGTACAAAATTTGCGTATTAATATGAGAGTTTTACGTGGCTCTTATTGACAAACAGCATGTAGTGATTTAATTGCTATGGTTCGTAATTTTCGGCCCACTACAATGGTTTTTAACATTAAGTTGCAACGATCTTAATTGAAAAGATATATTGAAAGCATGTCTTATTGCAGCTGGAAGAAAAGGGAAAAATATAAATAACTTGCAATTTGATGAAAAATAACGATTAATTGTTGAGCATCTGGTAGTATTATCTCGTCATTTTATGGTTCGTGTTCATGCTATCGTGTATTGTAAAATGATGAGACTTTGTTAGGTGGAAAATTAATAGATTTCTGGTAGAGAGTAGAATTTCAAAATAGAGGTAGTCCACACTAACATATGCTATGTTGGAATGAAGGAATTCCATCATTCGAGGGTCCAGATGGTATTGCTCTTATTGATAAGATTGTGTCGTGCACATCTCCTACAAGAGATAACGAATTAGATGCACTCATAGCACGGGTTCAAGTGCATAAACATACTAGTACGTGTTATGAAGATAGACAACACGGACAATGTCGATTTAGTTTTCCTAGAAAAATTAGTGATATAACAATGTTGCTTGGACCAGATGAAGCTATTTGTAATAATGGACGTTTTTGTATATTAAAGCGCAACTCTTCAGATATTTATATCATTAATTATAATCCTACACTCCTTAAATTATGGGGTGGTAATATTTGCAATCTTGTGGAAGTGTTACGGGTATAGTCTATTATATAGCTAAATATGCAGCTTAATATGAATCTCACAATGTTGGTCAAGCAATAAAAATGCAATTATAATATGTAAAGTGCAGAGGTATGATGGAAAGCAATCATTCAATATATCAATGACTATACTTCGACATAGGCAGGTCTACTTGTGAATATGCATTCCGTTTATGTCATTTAAAATTACGTGATAGTTCACGAAAAGTTGTTTTTGTAAACACAACTGCTTTCTACAAGAACGTTATCCTATGTTTACATTGCGATTGTTACATATATATATATATATATATATATAAGGCTAACTTTTGAATATGAGACACACCGATAATTATATTAGAAATACTTTATTGCACGGTACTGTTACACGGTTTTTTCTCAGGATTTCTAATTGTTTGAAATCTTTGTCTGATATTCGACAAGAAGACAAAGGAACAATGGGCTCGTCCAAGGGCCCCGAATGGACTCGTACTCGCGCCCCGTTAGTGTCAGTCAATTCACGAGAGAGCGCAGTGCTATCTCTACTCGATATTATTTTTAACAGCGATGGCTACATTAATAACTTATATGCAAATATATTTAATCGCTATTGTTTACGTTCGGAAAATTTGAACGATCTCAGTTTAGCTGAATGTGTTGTTACGAATATATGTGTTGTTATGAATATATATCATGATTGAATAATTATGAAGATAATGGAGATGTAGAAGTTTATAATGAAAGAAATGATATAATTCCAACTAAGTATATCTGTTCACAAGATGGTACGAGAATGAAACAACGTACACGGCCTGCAGTGTTAAAAACACAATATTATACTCAAATTAATAGTCACGAAACATTACATACTTTTATAGTTATTTAGTAGTTCATGTTCATTTCAGAAATGAAAAAGAATTACTTCAGGGATATGAATCAGCAGAACAAGCATTTAATGCAAAGCGTCATCTATTAAAACTTCTATGTAATCTCTATTAAAACCTCTACGTAAGGGGCAAAATATTGAGCAATTCCAATTTATAGAATGAGAATTACAAGAAGTTATAGCGCAAATTATTGCATTTGATGATGACAACACAAATACGCAGTCTATGGTAAAAAAAGAAGATCGTGTACATTATATAATGGATAAATATAATAATAATATCGACTTGGATTTATACGATCCAATAAAGCAGATCGCGTTATTTCTGCAGAAGAATTCGTGCAAAATGTTAGGAATATGAATATAAAATAATCTAATTTATTTAATACAATTACTAGTCATATTAAACAAGATATTCAAGGTTAAATTATTGAACCTTTACGATTGTTTATTACAGGAGGAGCAGGATGTGGAAAAACGTTTTTTTTTAAATGATGGAACAACAAATTAAGCCATGTTATACTCCTACTTTAGATCACTTGTTAAGGGGATCCTAAAATCGTATATATTACTGTTCAAATTTCATAATCATTGTTAAAAATCGCATAGCCAAAATCCACATTTTTCTATATTAAAACTCGAAAATTTAAAATTAACGGGCGTCGAGAAACTTCTCGAAATACCTATTTTCTACAAAAACTCAACCGGTCGAATTATCTCTTATTTTTTCAACGCCTAAGAAACGCTTATCATGTTCGTTGATAATAACATTGTCAATCGTCGACGAAATCTAAGCAACATACGGGCATGCGCACCCATACGTCACAATCAGCTGATTGACAATCAGCTGATCGAAAAAGATCGTGCGCATGACAATTGTAAAAATCTTAACTCCTGACCTCATCGGCAGCCAATAATGCGCGGCGCCCTGAGGTCACCGCTAAAATATAAAATTAATTGGTCGACGTCGCAACGAGCCCAAAATTCCTCTCGCTATATAATGGGCATCGCGCGTAGACCCACCGAAGTCTTACACTTTTCGCTATTATCGGTACACTCGCTTTTGTAAAACCGCTCTCGTTAAACTGCCTTCTGTACAACCGCTCTCTTGTTAAACCGCTCACTTTAACCGCTCAAGTCGCTGCTCGTAAAGTTGTCGGATTAACTTCTCTGTAAATTATTGTACATATTAACTTTTCTTTAATAATTGTGTGGTGTGTCGAATAAAGAAAAAAAAACTTGGAAAATACAAAAAAATTTACGTGTCGTGTGAGATCATTTAGCTTTAGTACTTGTCTGTGCCAGTCCGTCCATCACGCTCTCAAATTTCTGCGCTGTCGCGGCAACCCGCAGTCGCTTCGCGAACATTCTAGTCCTCCGAGCCGGAGCTTTTTTCTCATCCGCAGCTTCGCGAGTGACTTTCCAGTGCTGTGCAGTGCAGCAAGTTCCTAAACAGATAAAGCAAATCAGTTATCATGAGTGCCGACCTGAAGGCTCTGTTGAAAGCTCAAGCCGACATCCACGGGCGAATGTCTCCGTAGACAATCTTCGCAAGATAGAGGTCAACAACATTACCCTCGGCGCCGTTCAGCTCTCATGATCTTCGATAATCTCTGGGCGAAATTCGAGGCTCAACATGACTTAATACGGGCAGCTCTGAAAGAAAAATATTTAGAGAGTGAGTACGCAAAGCCGATTTCATTGATACCGCAGAATATACTTACGTGTCCCAACGAAGCACGCTAACAGAGTACGCTGACAAACTTAAAGCGGAGTCAGTTACTTCACCCAAATCTGAGCCGAATTCAGAGCATGCTCCAAAAACTACGTTGCCGCGCATTAAGCTCCAAACTTTTTCGGACGCGTACGGAGATTGACCCGCGTTCCGTGATCTTTTTTTGTCGCTCATCGGCAACAACTCGTCAATCTCAGATGTCGAGAAACTTCATTCATCTCCGTTCCTGTCTCCAAGGACTTGCGGAAAGATTAATTCGTTCGTTATCTATTATCGGAAATAATTACGAGCGAGCTTGGACCATCCTGAGCAAGCACTATGAGAACAAGCGAGAGCTGATCCGCTTCAATTTCGCCGCGTTTACTGCCTACCAAAAATGAAGAGCGAAACCGCCGAAAAATTGAATCGCATATTTAACGCCATCACAATTGCCGTGAATGCTCAGGAGAGCATTAAGAGGCCTATCGCCACCCACGGGATGGACCTTTTTAACCTTTTTAATCACGCCGTTGTCAAACTCTTCGATTCGCAAACTCCGCTTGAATGGGAGACAACCACATGCGATTTTTTCGGCCCGCCAGAACACGACGCCTTGATCTCGACTTCATCTCGAAGTGAATTCTCGCCTTGAACGCCGCAAAGCCGAAGACGTCAAACGATCCTCCGCACTCCGCCAAATCACACTTCGCGAAGAACGGATCGGACTCCTTCAAGTGCGCCGTGAGTAAGGGAAGACACATTCTAATGCAATACTCGGAGTTCAAAGCCAAGCCCGCAAGCGAAAGGAAGTCCTTCGTCGAAATCAACAAGTTGTGCTTCAATTGTCTCGGCACTCACTTGATGGCAAAATGTCAGTCCACCAAGACGTGCGTTTCATGCAAGTCACGGCATCACTCTTTGCTTCACGATGCCTATCAATCTGCTCCATCCAATGAGGCCAGCTCACTCTCAGTTATGCGTCCACCTTCGGAACGCAAGGCGATTCTTCTCGCGACCGCGGGCGTAACTATCGCCGATCATTTGGGGAGATCCCAAGCCGTCCGAGTCTTAATCGATAAGGGTTCGGAAGCGTCCCTCATCGCGGAAGTCCTAGCACAGCGACTTCGACTACCAGGAACTCGTTCCTCATTGGCAATCATCGAAATCGGAGGAGCCCGATCAGTAACCACCAGAGGAAGAATCTCGCTAAGCCTCTCGTCCGGAGCAACGGGTGCTACCCTTCCCGTCGTTGCGTACATTCTGCCGCGTCTCTCCACGTATTCTGGGCCGATTGTGCGAAGCAAAATCACCTGGTCGCATATCTGCGGACTCCCGCTGGCGGATCCTGAATATATTGTTACGTCCCCCGCGCTAAAAATTTTACCCACTGCAGATAAATACGAATAACTAATGTACCGACACTAGATCTCGACCACACCGTCTTAAGCTAAAACGTAACGTTATCAATCCTCAAGCAAGTTCACAAAAACGGCGAGAGATGGCCAAGACGCCACCCGCACCACCGAAAAACACCCTCACGAGTTCAACCCTTTCCATCCCTGACCCGCACAAACCAAGGGACCTTGGGTCAGTCCCAAAAATCTTTACTTCTATCTCGAGCGCCGAGCGAGCCACTTCTCTTCCAGAAGTGCTCCTCAGACCCGCGATACTATTTCCACGGCATTGCCATTCCGATCGTATTTCTATTTCCGACTTCGTTACCATTCCCGACAATTCATTGTGATTCTACTATTTCTCGATTGCGATACTACCACCGTTTATACTACTATATCCAGCGTCCGCGCCGATAGCTCTCGAACCGAAGCGATACTTGTAATACTACCATCGTAAATAAATAAAATTGTAAAATATATACATACATATATCGGTGTTCATTAAATATATCCAGCCCTTTGTTCACATCTCTTCTTAAGATTCGGAGTAAACCTTACAACATTTTCTATAACCCTGGTTTCGACCATCAGAGACTAGTGGTAACACGGTGCTTACTCTCAGCACGGTTATTCGCTACCTCTTAAATCCGCTGTTTGGTGCTAATACCCAGCACATTCGGCACTCCTTCCCTTGAAGGAACTCCGATGCGAATAATCGCACGCTGTTCCCGAAATCCGTCACAATACCATGGTCGAACCCAGCGCAATTATATTAATATAATCTTTTCTGTAGATGCCCAAAGCAAGGAGAGACGGATACCTATACCACGCGCGCAAATTATACTTTAATTATAAATATGTGACGACACTGTCGCACTGTAAATACTTCTGGTTTATTCGTTCATGTGTTTATTGATTTATATTATTGTTCCGAAATTTATAAAATAAAAGACGTTAACTATAACAATTTCCCGCGAGTAAATCCCTTACTCGACGCCTCTGGCGCCCACCTGCGATCCCGCCTATGGGTTTTCCCATCTAGTCTTACTCCCTCCTTGACGCACGCGAGCGTGGGGGGCCCTCGAGCCGTATAAAAGCCGGCTCGCGCAACAGATCGGCACCTTATTCCTTTGCATCTTACGACCAGTTCTGAACCTCTGGGGATAACCGAGGCATCTTGAATCCTGACCGTTCTTGCCGACGGAGACGGGAGTGACCTCTCCGCCGCCTGGGTTTGCCCGGCATTCGGCTTCCTGACCGTTCCAGCCGACGGAGACGGGTGTGACCTCTCCGCCGCCTGGGTTTGCCCGGCATTCGGCTTCCTGACCGTTCCCGCCGACGGAGACGGGTGTGACCTCTCCGCCGCCTGGGTTTGTCCGGCATTCGGCTTCCTGACCGTTCCCGCCGACGGAGACGGGTGTGACCTCTCCGCCGCCTGGGTTTGCCCGGCATTCGGCTTTCTGACCGTGCACGCCGACGGAGACGGGTTTGACCTCTCCGCCGCCTGGGTTTGCCCGGCATTTGGCTTCCTGACCGCGCACACCGACGGAGACGGGTCTGACCTCTCCGCAGCCTGGGTTTGCCCGGCACTCGGCCTCCGCGCACCGCCGTACTCCGCAATCGCGACACGCTCGCCGAACGAAACCGCGACCGACCGTCTAGGCTAAGTTAACTGTAATCGTCCGTAGGCTAAGCTAGAAAGATAAGTATTTGCGTAGAATAAGTTAGTTATAAGCTCCGCGTAGAATAAGTCGTACCCGTAGGCTAAGTTTGTTGCGCTCCGCGTAGGATAAGACCTAGGATAAAATATTACCAATAAAGGCTTGTTTACTACTAAAAGAGGACTCGTACGCTTGACTCTCCTACCTACTCCCGAATCTTGGCACCGGCGAGCCAGTCCGTGGCGAACGGGATAGGCCGTACCGTTACAAATACGACCCTGTTACCCAAGAGGACAGCGACTTGTTGGGAACAGAAAGAATAGGTTTCGACCCTGAATACGAAGCATACTTCGACTCGCGGCTTGCCATAAAAGAACCTAAGACCCTAAGGAAGGACATCAGAATTAAGACAATAGAGTATTTTCCGTGGCCGCGTGAACTGAAAGTAATAGATACCAGCCCGTCTCTACCACCCTTGGAATACGCAGCGGGAGACCCGAGGAGAACCCGGTATCTCCAACTCCGCGCGGAAGTATTGTACCGCGTACGGGGCCAGCACCCCCGAACATTGGGGAACTGCGGGTCAACCTATCATACTAGAATAACTTTCATATAACGAATTCTGCACTCAACACGTTCAAACAGGAAGACCGGAAACAAAAGGGGACCACTCGATTTCACTTTTATTACTCCCAGACGCGGCAACCCTATTTTATTACCCCAAGACCTCCGCTACCTGACCCCAGAGTTTTCCCTCGTCTAGCAAGGGACCAAAGATATTACATTCCAATAATATTAGTCCTGCAAGCGTTCAATCTCCCTTCAATCTTGTAAATTATTAACTATAAATAAATTTATAAAGCCATAATCTCATCGTCTTTACTAAATTGGACTATATCCACATGAATCCCGAAACCGTCGGCGACGAAGTACGCCGAAGGGTTCGAAGTATCCGCTGCACACACATCTGCGGATTCGCACACCGAACTCATCTAATACCTTATTGCGCTTCTTGCTTTATAAACTCGGATAATATCATTAAGGACCTGTATGCGTATTTCAACGTTCACCTTGCCATAGACAGTACCACCTACAGCGGTGTTCATTGCACAGCTTGCTCTCGTAACCTAGCGAATTTCTTTTCTTTCGATTGCGACAAGTGTACCTCGGCCTATATTAATTTTATAATAGATTTAAGACGGCAAGGTGTAAACTATTATTCTCTACCCGATCCGATTAAGGTCTTCGTGGACGGCACGATCTCCGCCAGCTTTACCGTGCGAGATTTTCCATAATCGGCAAACAATCGGTAAGATTCTCGAGTCGACAACCACTATCAGTCGATAAATAGTTCGTTTGTAACATGGCGACGATCGGTAACTAGCCGATAGGGAAAATTTTACACGTACGTGCCCTTCGGTCCGTCCCCGCAGGTAGAAATCCATCGTCCAGATACCCTAGCCGTTGGGTATTCCGTAGGAGTCAAGCTCCTAAAATAACGGCACTGTCCGGCGCATAGTCCGAGCACTCGAAAGAGTCGCGACCTTGCCAGGACGTAACAAGACTTAAGTCGTAAGATTTAAGAAATTGACCAATTAAAGTCAAGTATTAAGAAAATATTCGATTGTGATTGGTCAATTTCTTAAGTCTTACGCCTTAAGTTTCCTTAAAATCTCAGTGTAGACGACGATTCAAGAGTCGTCTACAATGGCCGTAGTGTAATGTTGTAAGGCGTAAGACTCGAGAAATTGACCAATCACATTCAAGTATGGCCGTGTTCCGAAATTGCTGCCAGTTTATTGCCAACACTGAAAATATATAATATACGTAACGTGCACTATAGAATTTGCAGTACTGGTAACAATTTCGGAACACGGCTAATGAAGAGAATGCTCGGCTGTGATTGGTCAAATTCTTAAGGTTTAGGGCTTAAATTATCTGTTGTAGATCGGGATTAAAAGTTCGTCTGCAATGGCCGTTGTATAAGGTTGTAAGGCGTAAAACTCAAGAAATTGACTAATAACAGTCGAGTATTCTCTTAAAATTTGACTGTGATTGGTCAATTTCTTGAATTTTTCGCCTTACAACCTTATGCTACAGCCACTGTAGAATTGCCTTTAAGCGTCATCTACAATGAGATATTAAGGCGTTTGTATTAAGAAATTCACCAAACACAATCGAATATTCCATTAATACTATTCTGTGATTGGTCAATTTCTTTAGTCTTACGACTTAAAATCTTATTATAAACGCTACATTGAGCGTCGTCTACAATGAAATTTTAAAGAGACTTAAGGCGTAAGGTTTAAGAAATTGACCAATTACAGTCAAGTATTAACAGAATATTCGATTATGATTGGTCAACTTCTTAAGTCTTACGCCTTAAGTCTCCTTAAAATCTCAATGTAGACGATGCCTCAAGAGTCGTCTACAATGACCGTAGCATAAGGTTGTAAGGCGTAAGACTCAAGAAATTGACAAATCACAGTCAAGTATGGCCGTGTTCCGAAATTGCTGCCAGTTAACTGTCAATACTGAAAATATATAATATACGTAACGTGCACTATGGAATTTGCAGTATACTGAAAATAATTTCGTAACGTGGCTTATGAAGACAATGCTCGGCTGTGATTGGACAATTTCTTAAGGCTTAGGGCTTAAATCTGTGGTAAATCGGGATTAAAGGTTCGTATGCATGGCCGTAGCATAAGGTTGTAAGGCGTAAAACTCAAGAAATTGACCAATCACAGTCGAGTATTCTCTTAATATTTGACTGTGATTGGTCAATTTCTTGAATCTTATGCCTCACAACCTTAATCTACGGCCACTGTGGACGACCCTAAAGCATCGTCTACAACGGCAGTAGAATTAATGGATTAAAGCTGTAACTCAATAAATCACAGTCGAGTATTCTTTTAATGCTTGAATGTGATTGGTCAATTCCTTAAGTTACTGCTTTAATCCATTAATCCTACTGCCATTGTAGACGACGTGTCAAGCGTCTTCTACAATGAGATTTTAAGGCGTAAGACTTAAGAAATTAATTAATCACAGTCAAGTATGTAGAGAATACTAGACTGTGATTGATCAATTTCTTAAGTCTTACGCCTTAAAATCTTATTATAGAAGATGCTTAAAAGCCTTCGCACGTACAAAAATTTTAATCGTAACCGTAAGAAAACAGGCAAATCAGTTGAGTAGTTGAGTATTCTTTCGGCGATAAAATAATAATTAACTGTGGTTGGTCAGTTGTTTTATGATCTTACGGTTACAACTAAAATTTTTGTACGTGTAAAGGCCTTAAGCGTCTACAATGAGTATGTTTACACGGCAATGTTAATCAGGTTTAATAACAATCGTAGTTATAACTCCCTAAAAGTGATGTTTGTTTACACGCAAGGAGCAATACAAGCAATCACATAGCAATTACATGTTTATTTTAACTTATTGGCAGTTTTTGTATACTAGTACTCGTCACTTGATTATTCAGGTTGGCAATACGATTGTTATAACTCTCGTAGCGTTTACACGTCTTCTTAAAGCTGGATTTGTAAGTCTACTCCTTTTCTTCAGCAGGAGTAGCGTTACTACAAATGGTGTAATAACATCGGCGTAAAGCACGATTTACACGGCATATAACACCAGTAGTTACAACAGCGGTTGTTACTAAACCTGATTAAATTTGTTTAAAATTTAAATTCTTTATTCTGACTTGACTTGGTCTAGCGGTTTACAGTACAAATAAGAATCTGAGTGAGTTTAAGTCTGGAGTGAATCTATGAGAATGAAAATGAGAATAAACTGAGCTAAGCTTGAGAACAAGAATGAGGTTGAACTGAGCTGAACTGATCTTTTCTTTCGTTGTTGGAAGAGTTTTTATACTCTTTTAAAATTGAATGGTAGGGGTAATTTATGATGGAGTTTTAAACAAATTCTTTAGCTATGAAACGGATTTTAGCGAAATTCTTGGGTGGTCTTTAAGAGAAAGGTATTTTAGGAATACGTATTAGTTGATTCTCCGAATGCATTGCTTGCAAGGTCGTGTCTTACATACATTATAATAAATTACGATAAATGACCCTTTTCAAAGAATTACAATAATTATTTGATTATTTAAAATATTGGTCGTTTATCATGATTTTTACATAAATAGATTCTCTTTAATCTTTTAGACATTTTTTACAATATATTTTTATATAAAAGAAGCTTATATTTAAAAGGACTTCCTTATATCGGTCTTTGTCTTTCCTAAGTATTACATGTAAGTCTATCTCGCTCGTATAAATGATTCATATATATATCTCTCTCTCACATTAGTATTTTATTATAGGTGACGTATAAGTGTGTCTCTCTTAGTTTCATGTTAGTTTGTGCTTGTAGCTTATTGAATGGAGGATAGTGAGAAAGGAAAAAATTTCTGCTAGATCTAGCGATCTAGGGAGCTATGAGATCGCCGGACGTGACAATATATATATGTATTGCGACGCCGTTGCCCACCTCGAGAACGCCGATCCCGAGGGGTAGCGTGCAAGTTTTGGCCGATATGGTATTTAACGGTATCAGGTTTTAAGCGGTATCTCCAAATTACGGTAGCGTGCGGTAACTTATAATGCGGTAACTTATTTCCTGAAATTAAGAAGGTAATACCGCGCCAGGCGCGGTATTTCCGCGCCACGATAACGATACGGTAACGGCAAGATCCGGTAACCCAGAGCTCAGTATGTGGTAGAGGGGCAAGGTTCTTTGCGAATTTTATATAGAGAGAGAACGCTAGATAAGGTGTGGGAGAGAGAAACAATCGACACTGAGTTAATCTTACTTACAATTACTTAGAATATATTAAACAGTTATAATACAGAAGAAATAATGTAACAGAAACAAGAATACTATGATATATAAGATTCAGTAAATACAAAAAAAAGTAAAAGAAATAACAGATAAATCTCGGACGATAACGATCTATAAGATGAGTTTGCGAAACAGAGTTACAATTTATAACGGATGACGCGAAGGTCAAGTATAATGACAGGGATAACGAACTATTCAAAATGTGTGATTTTAAGACGGCAATGAGAGCGATACGGAAACGAACATAATATCTCACGAATTGTGATGAGAAAGATTAGTTAATCATTAGCGGCGAAATACTCGATAAAACTCAAGAACGAATTACGTCAGATTTCGGAATATACGCAGAGGCACTAGCCTCGCTAACAGATTACGATATAATATCGATTAATCTTCCTTCGATAATCAACGGTAATCAATTATAAAAGAAGATCGATCAGACTACAGCATACGCGTACGATTACGGAACACTCTTGGAGGCACGAGCCTCACGTAGAATTTCGAGATAAATCGAATTAGACTTTATACAATATTTGACGGTAACTTTCACTGCAGACAATTAATAACGGCTAGTGCTGACTAATAGATCACAAATGAATATAATTTTAATATAGTTTTGCCGGCCGACGGGCCTTCTAAATTTCGATATAAATCGAATCGAATTTCCCTTACGGTAATCGGCGATGATATTGTACAATATATTTTCGACAGCAAACAAAGGCTATGCTTAACGGCAACTCCAAGAATGTTTATGCGGAAAATGTTTACTTTATTCAACGGTCTTATCGCGACCTTTTATACTCGGCAATAATGACTCGATGTTCGAACAATAGAATCTCAAGGAAAGGAAAAAAAACGATAACGATAATATGTTTCGGCCGAGATTTCGCGTTGAATTATATTCTTGCGGAGCCGTTTTCTCATTTACGGTAACTTGGCTCGCGAAGAAATTTTCCGCGTAAATCCCGCTTTTCGGTACACGATACGAAACGGCCAAAATTGCCACGTCACGCTAGGACTTAAATTTGGCACGGAATGCAACGGTAATCTAAACGATATTAAAACGGCACGATACAAGATTTGACGATACGAAACGGTACAGAATTCTACTATACGGCACGTGACTGGCGGTACGGACACACTGAGAGGGACAAATCCGCAACCCTCGGTGTCAGCTGGCGTCTGGTAACTAACGCGAGATAAGCACACAGGCTTTCTTCGACGATAGTGCGAGAAGACCGTCGCCCTGCGACGGTACACGGAATTGACGCCAGCTGTTTCCTGGAGAAAAAAACAAGAGACTGTCCGTGCGGCGGCTTACAGTTTTCGGTGGCGGCTTCCACGTCGATCGTCTAGTCTATGCTCACACTAGGGTCGTGCTCCGGGATCGTCCTCGTCGGTTCACGACTCACCGCACAGTGAAGAATATGAACTGCGTCCGCAAGGCCCTCGGATCCCGCGCCGATCTTCCGCGCATTCCATCAATTTTCGGATGAACGGGGGTTGATTCTCCGCCCCCTTCAGAGTCACAGTTGTTGGACGGCGTTGCCCTTACGCAGGGACCCAGAATCCACGGGCGACGGTTTCTGACGGTATTTCTGATTCTTGGAGATGGGACCGGCTGGCTAGGGCGTATTCTCATCTTTTTTCGGAATCTTCTTCATTCCCCAGTCGGCCGCCTGGGAGGTGGTCTTCAGCTCCGTCGTCCGGATGTTCTGCCGTCTTTTAATCTGAAATTATTCGGTTTTAATATTTTGCAGAATTAAGAATAGCTACGGTGCGGGATCTCATTACATGACCTTTTGTTTTCTTGCAGTATTTTCGGTATCTTCCGGTATAGCTTCTTCTCCTCTCGGTATCTCGCTGTATCTTCATATACAAATGGCGGTATCGCACGCATGCACAGCAGCCGCACTTTATTCGCGGATCTTACATTCAAGCTAAAATAAATCTAAATGATCGAATTATAGTTAATT
The DNA here is from genome assembly GCF_003227725.1 of Camponotus floridanus. Classification (NCBI taxonomy): domain Eukaryota; kingdom Metazoa; phylum Arthropoda; class Insecta; order Hymenoptera; family Formicidae; genus Camponotus; species Camponotus floridanus. The sequence goes on along the minus strand of NW_020229430.1, from coordinate 6,416 downwards.
TTTGGTTCCCTCTCAGGCGCGAGGGACGACCCCGCGCACTTTGTTTTCCCCTCGACAGGGTAATCGTGACGGAGCTCAAAAAGCGTCATGTCACAATATACAGGGTGGACCATTTTAATCTATAATGGAAAATATCTCGGAATGTTGGTGAGATACAACAAAATGTTTTAGACAAAAGTTGTATGGTTTCAAGGGGGACATAAGATGGTGTCATTAGTTTGATCTTGAAGAGCCACCTGAAGGACACGCGAAGGTCAATTCCAACTTTTTAAATGGGGCACCCTATATGCTTTTGCATATTCTTGTAGCTCATCTCAAGAGCTTTCCAAAACACTATAATTAAGTTAGTTTTCATTAAGTACTTTCCAAGTTATGAGGCTTGAAATCATTTTTTAATTTTACATAAACCGTAAAATATCTTGTAAAATATTCATTTTTCGATTATTTTACCTTAATAATTTTATGTACAAAATAATGAGAGGAATCAATCGGTGTAAAGAAAACATACAGTTGTTTTTAAGAAAAAATATGGAATTGTTAATTGCAAATTACATATTTTTGTAACGTTGCCGTCACGACGGACGTCCACCCGCCGAAAAGACTGCGTGACGCGAGCCGAGCGGCCGCGCCGGTCGAGAAATCGAGAGCCCCGCCGGGATTTTCAGAGAGGCGAGCGCGTTCGTTTATAAACAAAAGCGTTATTCTTAATACTATTTGTCTAAATTGTATGATTTCGGGAGCAATAAATCATCGGCGGCGATACCGAAGAACAACCTAGAAGCCTATAAGAAAAGCGGCCTTGCCGAATCATCACCGATCAAAACAGTGGCCGTGAAAAACAAGGGTCGGCGATACTCGAGCAGCCTCGCACAATTTCGGTCCATCGGCCCAGCATCTCAGGGCCGGCCAGCAATGACGGGCGCCGAAAGCACCCCGCGAAGGGGCTCCTTCTCGGAAAAATCCGGAAAAGTCGCTGCCCTCCGCTGGAGAGGGACGAAGGCCAAGATCGACCCTGACGAGAGATTTCCCGAGCAGTTGGCGCTGAAAAACGCGCCGGAACAGCGGACCGTCGGAAGCGCGGGACCGCGGGCGCACGATGCGCCCTTGCGCCACGCTCGAAAATCCGAGCGCGCGGGAACGGGCCTATCACCCCTCTCGATGGGGTGCGGGGCGATTAGTTAAGGATAAATATGGCGATTCCGAGAGAATGAAGAGACTTGTTCTACGAGAGTTTCGGCGAAAATTAAGAGAGAATATCGCGAACGCTCAGCACGGAGAAAGACGAATTGGCAACGAGAGACGAGTTCAACGGTGAGGTCACCCGGCTATCTTGAGTTTTATTTCGAAAATTTGTACGTCGTCCACCGATACGGCTCGCGGGTCTATCCCTCTGGCCGGTCGCGATTAGTGTTTCGTTTGTGTAAATTTCGCGGTAGTGAAAAGAAGTCGAGTGCGACCGTAGTCAAGGGGCGACAGTGATCCGTCGATCGGTTTCACCCGATATACTCGTTCGCCTCTCCGTTATCCGTGTGACGCGCGTTAGTGCCGAATTTTTAACTCGAGGCTATCGCCGGTCGGAGTGGAGCGACTCCGACCGATTGTAAGTGCTGTCGACCGCCACCCCAGGGGAAAAGTTCCGCGACAGCTTGAGCGGCAAACTGGTGAGTACCTTGGAAATTGTGACAGCGGACCAGAAGTTGCGCGACCAAAGCGGGCCTCGATTCTCGACCATCTCTCTCTACGTGCGTTTTCTTTTTTGCGACTCGCAGTCCGCTAACCGCGGACGTGCGAATAATCGGCTGTCGGAGGCGTAAGCTGTCGACACCCGCCGTGCCGTGTGTGCACCGGCGGGAACGCCTTATCGTTGCGATACGCGAATTCCGCGTTCCGATCGACTAGAGATTGCCGTTTCTTGCAGTAGGTTACATCGTCTTGGCGTTATCTCTGCTACTGCAATTAAATAATATAAAGTATCAAATGTTCATTTCCGTTTTTGATAATTCTAAGATCTCGTATTTCTTTCTGTTTTTCGTACTCGTAATAGCGCGCCTCGTTCGGTTCTCCGAAATCGTAAGCGCTCGCGCGCTTCTTTCCGTTCTCCGTAATTGCAAGAGCTCGCGCACTTCTTACGGTTCTCAGTAATTGTAATGTTCGGTGCGCTTATCGCTATTCTCCGTAATAATAGAGTTTCGCGCATTCGAGTCGGTTGACCGTAATTATAAAGCCTGGCGCATTTGACTCTGTTTACCATTATTATACAGTCTTAGCTTTCTTTTCGATTAGTTATCTCAAGCGAACCTTTGCTGTGAATCACGTCTCATTATTCCTGTTATTTTTAATTGTATTTTATATTTCATTTGCTTGTCTTTAATCGAAGTATTGTGAACCTCGTTTCAATCTGATTTGTCCTTCGATTGGACTTTTATATTTTTCTCTTATTTATTATTTTTCTATTAATAAATCTGTTATATTGTCTGGTTAAATTCGCGTGATTTATTTGAATATTAGTCCCCTGTGGTCGTCGATACCCGTTTCTGTGTCTCTCGCAATTCGAATTATTGAAATCTCCGCATAATTAAGTGACTCGCTCTAAGAACTCCTCCCCTCTACCGTTAGGCGAGCTAGTCAGCCCGTGGCGAAGCAGGCCATCATCTTTCGCGCTGTTTAAAAATTTCGTGGAAAACTGATGCGTGAAAGACCGCATCGGGCGCCCAACCTATCGAATGGCCTCCGCTCCGCCGCGGCCCGCGCGAGCACCCTTCATCCCTGTTCCTCCAAGCGCGGAAATCTTATATCCATCCTGTGTTTGACGGCGTTGTATCCGATTAAAAATTAGAAGAAAGAAGGCGAAAAGCGTTGCAAAATTTGGCGCCCAACGTGGGGCCCTTAAGAGCGAGTTGCAACGAAAAATACGTAATTCGCGAGGGATAAGAAATTCGGGAGTCGAAGAGAGTATTATTTCGACAGTTTGTGTTATTCTCGGATTTGCTGTCGAACTCACTGTCAATTTACTTAGAGCTGTCGATATATCTATTTTTTTTTCCCTTAACGCTATCTCGTGCTGTTTGTTCGCTATTGTTACAGAGTGTATTATTGTTCGTATACCTCTGTGTTATTATTTCTTGAATTATCTCGACGTTAAGTTTTTCTACCCGGGAAAAACTTGACATCTATATTACGATACTTCTTACAAATAGAGTGAACCATCGTTCGAAGGTGATAAACGAAACGAACGATAGATTTCGGAGAAATCTGGCGTTTTTGTTATCAAGGAGATCCTGACAAATAAACAGGAAATTATTATCGAGATCGTCTCGATAAATAAATACAATCATTGTTGGCTTGAGCAAATATATTGGATTATTGTTATCGAAATTTAGGATCTTATTTGCGGCATTAAGATAAATTGAGTTTATTTTGCAACGTGATTAACGAGTCTAGTGTTCGTCCTTCCGTTAGTCAGATCCAATTTCGGGGACTCCCCCCCCCAAATTTTTTTTTCTTTCTGTTTTTCTGTCTTTTCTTTTTCCTTTTCTTTTTTTGTGTGAATCCTCTTCGCATGCCGAGTGATAACCCGGAGGACGTGTGGATTTTCGAGTTAACTTACGAACAATTGATTCGCGAATTACGGAGTAGAGGACTCCCGACGGAGGGTTGGTATTTTTCATTAGTAGACTGGCTACTGCGTCACGTGCGGCGGGTTCGCGCGGGTCAGGGAGACGCCCACCTGCTAAGGACGATGTCGAGTGACGAACATTTAGAGTTACCGCTGAGAGCGGACGCGCGTCCTGACAGCCCCACACCCGCGGGGCACGGGACAATGGGGGAGGCCATACCATCGCAGGTGCGATACGAGACCTCGCGATCCGCGGGACGGAGTTTCAGCCGCTTGCCCGCGGTATGACGTGCTGATGATATAGGAATCGCGAGACTCTCAAGAAAATTTCGGAACTACGCGTACGTTAACAGGGGGTCAGGATGCACGTTACCTTAACAAAGTACACTGCGGAATGAAGGGTAGTGAGGCTCAGCATAGCTTAGTCAACAATGTTCGATGAGGTACATTGCTACGCGTCTCCGTTTCGTAATTTAACGGCGTGCGCTTCGTGGTTTCGGGGCAATGGAAAAGGATTGTTCACTTTGTCGCGCCATGTCAATTGAAGAATGCGCCAGTTGGAAATCCGATGCGGTACTGATTCGATTCTTACAATTTTCGCGGCATCGCGAGCGAAATCATTTACGGTCTGCTCCCAAGCGCGAACATGATCCGGTCCGGCCGATTTACTATTGACATGTTGTGAGGCCCGACTCTCAGATAAATTAATGCCTCCCACTGAAGTGGCGAGGAGAAATGTTCGATCAGTAACCGCGTTGCTCGAAACATGCTTACCTCCCGTCTACAGATAGTTGTTCGCCTGGAGGAAAGCTGCGATCCTTCGATACACTCGAGATGCGTTGTGTCGGCGATCGCGTCACATCGTTGTTATTATTCTCGGTTGGTGTGTAAATTATTGGATTTTGACCGTTGACCCGTTATGCATTCGGGATCGATGCCTTGAGGACTTTCCTCTGGGTGAACGGAAGTAATGGACGTTACTTCGAATAGAGAGGGCTGTTCCCAACCGTGCGGGGGGTGGCCGCGTGGACCACTCACCCGCAAAATCCGGGTCAGACGTGATGCGGGGAAGTTTATGGGGGAAATTAGGGATACCGGTGGAGTATTGGGAAGGAACGCGGACGCTAACCGCGTACGCCATTTGGCCCACGCTGTTTGCTAAACCTTGTATCTTGGGCCTCGAATTTTCTCAGCGATTAGTTCGGAATGGTTGTATAATTTTTCGCGCAATGGAATGGAGACGTCTCAGACGAATTCATAAGATATCACCTGTCCGTTTCGAAACCGCAAAAGGCCGACTTTTCAAACTTTTGTGCGCGAATCGTCGGAGGAAACCTGATACGGCGGGACCCGCCCGAGAGCCGGACGCGTTCGCAGAAAAGGGCCAGTCAACGACCAAACAAACCAAAACTGACGAAATCACAAATGCGCAACCCGGATCGAAGGTCAATGCACGTGCTGCGTGAGATCTGAATGGGAGCTGTTCGTGACCGAAATGAGAAACATAGGCTGTCGGGAATCTATAATTTCGCGGCTATGTAGTCGGGGATCCTCCCATGAGAAACCGGAAGGCCAACCCGTTGAGTGACCATCGCGTGAAACTTAGACTAAGCGGTCCAGGCGCGCCCATTGAAACAACGTTTACTATCTGGGATGCGCGAAGTACAGGCAAGCTTATCCATACCGAGGCGACAAAATGTAAGCGGCGGATATATAGAACCCTCCACGAGGCGAATGGTCGAGTTCAATCGTGTTATGATTAAAAAAAATCAACAGCGGAAGCTATAGGTTTTGTGCTTAGACCTTTCGAATAAAAGAACCAGCGTATCAAAGAAAGACGCTTATCCGCTTGTTCCGTATGATGGTACGCGTATCCTTCGACAAATTACGGGCGCAAAATATAAATTCGCACATGGACTTTTAAGTCAAGCGATCCGATTCCAAATTCCAACTTGAAGGAATCGAGCATAAGAATTAACGAGCTCTCCAGCGTTACGGGAAAAGATCTATATTTCCTTTCAAGCGAATGCCGTTCTTGGTCTACGGTAGCGCGCCAAGCCACGGTTCCAACGGCTATTAGACCCGATGAGTGGCCCAGAAATGGAGCCACACGCTGTTTGCGTACCTCGAACGACATTGGTGGTCGTTATGTAGAACGTTTCGAGGGATTCACCTGGAGTGGTTAAGGACGAGTATTTGACCGGATAAACAAGCGGAGGTTCTGACGATGTAACCCCCCAAGTGAACATTCTTTGCCGAATCGCAAGTTCAAATACTTTGGCTTTTGAGATGGGGCAATGTTGAGCTCAGAGTGGATCCCCGACACAAACACATCGACTTACTAGATTACCCGGCCCCCTTAGACACCATTATCAGACAACTGCGACGTTTTATCGGCATGGCATCGTGGGTACAGACGATTCATTCCGCAGTGCGCGACGAGTTTAGAACCGCTCACTCGGTTGCTGAGGAAGAACGTCACTTGGGCAGTGGGGGGTGAACAGGCACTTGCTTTCGAAGCCAATATTTAGAGAAGTATCTCCTTCTCCCCACGCTGTCAGTGTCCGGACCTTGCAGATCCTATCATCCTACAACACGGATGCACAGTACTCGTAGGACTAGCGCGCGGTGTTAGCTCAGGAACGGATGAATAGAACATGTAGGTATCGCATGTCCGCCAAGGTGTGTGTGTGTGTGTGTGTGTGTGTAGAACGCTTATTAACACCACGGAGACAAGGGAACTGTTTAGCATGTTCGTGTGTGTCGTGTCGTGAAAAGTTTAGACCTTATCTAGTGCTCC
>NW_020229429.1:75259-134775 GCF_003227725.1 Camponotus floridanus | reverse complement strand
GGACATAAGATGGTACCATTAGTTTGATCTTTGAAGAGTCATGAAGGTTACGTGAAGGTCATTTTAAATTTCTTAAAGGAACCCTATATTTTCTATTATATTCTTGTAAGCTTATCTCGAGAGCTTTCCAAAACACTATAATTAAACCTTTTTTAAGTACTTTTTTAGAGTTATAGGCTCGAAATCATTTCTTAATTTTACATAAACCATAAAATATCTAGTAAAATATTCATTTTTCGATTATCTTACCTTAACTTTATGTACAAAATAATGAGAGGAATCAATTGGTGTAAAGAAAACATAGTTGTTTTAAAAAAATATGGAATTGTTAACAAATTACATATTTTTTTCTTAAACAACTGTATGTGTTTTCTTTACACCAATTGATTCCTCTCATTATTTTGTACATAAAAGCATTAAGGTAAGATAATCGAAAAATGAATATTTTACTAGATATTTTACGGTTTATGTAAAATTAAGAAATGATTTTGAGCCTTATAACTCGAAAAGTACTTGATGAAAAAATGTTTATTTATAGTGTTTTGGAAAGCTCTCAAGATAAGCTACAAGAATATACAAAAATATATAGGGTGTTCCATTTAAGAAATTTAAAATGACCTTCACGTAACCTTCATGTGACTCTTCAAGGTCAAATCAATGGCACCATCTTATGTCCCCCTAAAAACCATACAACTTTTGTCTGAAACATTTTTTTCGTAGTGTGCTTATTTTTCGAGTTATTTGGCTGCCTAAGTTAAAATGGGTCACCCTGTATACATATATTATATACAGGGTCTACCAAAAGTGTGGAAACCCCTAAATATCTCGGAAAATATACGTTTTACAGAAAAGTGTTTCCAACAAAAGTTGTAGGGTTTAAGAAGATCTATATACTGATTCTATCAGTTTGACCTTGGATGGCGTCGTCAAGGTCAGGTCAAGGTCACATTGACTTTTTTAAATGACACCCCCTACATTTGATTGCATATTCTTATAGCTTAATTCAAGAGCTTTCCAAAACACTATAATAATGTTCATTTTTATTAAGTACTTTGCGAGTTATGAGGGTTGAATGATAGAGTAGCGCCGGTATTAACATTATCCAAGGTGTACTACATGGAGGTTACTCGCTCGGATTTGCATCTGTTGTGTGTGTGATCCAGCTAACTAAGGCAAGATCGGTCGTGGATCCAGTCAGCAAAAGCAAAGACCCAACCAAATTACAATCGAGCATTTAAAGACCTGGAAAGCAATCGACATAGTAAACAGTAAATAAATTTGTGGATGCTCATTTATCATAATAATTGTTCGAAATGTGTGCGTGTGCGTGCGTGCGGTGCGTGTATACAGAGATCAGGTTAGGTTGCACCAAACGATTGCAAATGTGTTTCAATGTGTTAAAGTAAATGCTGAAAGTGGCTGCCATTTACTTCCTGACAATATGCTAATCTTTGGTAGAATGTAGAAATGACTTTACGATTCGTTTCAAAAGGTATCAAAGCCATTTCATCCCTTATTCGCTGTATCAATCGTGAATGGTTTTAGGTTTTGTTCTGTAAACCTTACTCTTCAGATATCCCCATAGATAATAATCAAGAGGAGTTAGATCTGGTGACCGAGGTGGCCAATCCTCTCCTCCCTCATTTCCGTTCCTTCTTCCTATCCACCGTAGCGGAAAAGTCTCATTTAAAATACGACGTGGTCCTGCCACCAAAATGAGCAGGAGCTCCATCATGCTGAAACCATATTTCTTGGAAATTATTTGGAAAAGTATTCTGTATGGCTGGAATTATTTGATCAACAAGTAATCTCTCATACCTTTGAGCGTTCAAATATTCTTCAAAAAAAAACGGCCCTATTAAATAGCCATCTATTATTCCGCACCATACATTTATTTTTTGTGGATGTTGTGTGTGAGTTTCCCGCACCCAATTCGGATTCTCATCTGACTAGAAACGAAAATTTTGATTATTAACTTCTCCCGTTAAGGTAAAAGTTGCCTCGTCTGTGAAAACAATTTGATAAGGGAAGATGGGCCGGACATCTATTAGTGCCATCATTCTTTCACAGAAATGTATACGACGCTCCTCATCTCCGTTTTGCAATTCTTGAACGTATTGCAATTTATATGGATGGAACTTGTTCTTCTTTAAAATTCTCCAAACCGACATGGGAGCAATATCGTGAGTTTGAGCGACTCTCTGAACACTAGAATTGGGATCTTCAATAAATGTCTGCAGAACATCAAGTTGTTTTCTTCGTTGGTTGCAGACAATGGTCTTCCTGACTTAGAGCGATTTCTTACGCTACCAGTTTGTCTAAAACGTTCTATTGTTTTTAACACAGTGGACTTATTAATTCGACGGTTTCGGATACGTGTCATTAAATAATCGAACGACATCAGAGAACGATCTTTCGTTATCACCCCATCCACGCATCATGAGGATAGTGATTCTTTCACGTTCCGACAAGTCGCCAGCCATTTTTAAAACGTTTAATTTTAATTAATCGTACGTTGTATTTGGACGATAACAATTAATTTCTGCTTGCTCAAAGCTGAAGTTAGAAGGTGCTCGTTCTTTGATAGCTTTATACATTCTTAGTTGAATTTTAAATGCGAGTTAGACTGCATGTAGTGCGTCACATAGCGGTAAATGAAGGAACTAACGAGACGTTTCATACACGTTTTATGGAGCAATTTTTTGGCAATTTGACTTCAGCGAAATATGAGGATATGTTGAGGAATCGATCTTGCCTTAGTTAGCTGGATCACACACACAACAGATGCAAATCCGAGCGAGTAACCTCCATGTAGTACACCTTGGATAATGTTAATACCGGCGCTACTCTATCATTCAACCCTCATAACTCGCAAAGTACTTAATAAAAATGAACATTATTATAGTGTTTTGGAAAGCTCTTGAATTAAGCTATAAGAATATGCAATCAAATGTAGGGGGTGTCATTTAAAAAAGTCAATGTGACCTTGACCTGACCTTGACGACGCCATCCAAGGTCAAACTGATAGAATCAGTATATAGATCTTCTTAAACCCTACAACTTTTGTTGGAAACACTTTTCTGTAAAACGTATATTTTCCGAGATATTTAGGGGTTTCCACACTTTTGGTAGACCCTATATATATATATATATATATATATATATATATATATATGATATATGGTATATATTATATATATTATATACATGGTAATATATATTAAAATTACTATATAAAATACAATATATAAAATATATAATATAAAATATATATAAATATATTTATGTTAATATAAAATATTTTTAAAAATATTTCATATATAGAATGGGCCCCATCCATCGCCCATTCTCGTAAGACGCAACCATTATATTTTCGTCTTTCCGATTTCCACATCAAGTGTATAAATAATATAGCATTCTTTTTATGCGAATGAGGAACGCATTGAATATTATTATATTAAACAAATGCTATTTATTATGGTGCAACAAACATTTATTGTGAAGGGAACGATGACAGCTTGTTAGTTTCTATTATATTCATAAAATGACGTCTCATGCGCTCTACGTCATTAGAATATTTATCCTCACAAGGATTTCTTCCTAAAACTACAGATGTAGCAAAAGCAGCTGCATAAATTCCGCAACTTATGCTATCTGGTTGTTCTTGGACCTTTTCAAATATTATATTGCTTACGTTTATTCTTGGATAACGTTCGCGAATATAATGTTTCTCTTTTTCTGCCAATTTTTTATATGTACAGCCAGGTAAGCTGTCATATACATACAGTTTGGAGCCATCACAGAAAATGCATCGCCAGTGATCAGTACAGTTGCCTCCAATTATTTGTAAACTGTTATCGCTATCACTGGCTGTTATCAAATCCGGAAACTCCAAATACAGAACGCTTTGTGTTTCGAAACAAGAAGTTTCTCTAACAACACGCAAGAATCTATCTAACGATTCATCGTTTAATTTGCTCTGTACAGGCAGAACGTTCTCTCTCACCAAAGGAAGAGGAGCAATTAGATCATCTAAAACTTTCTTACGTTTTGCTATTTCATCTTTAGTCAGATTTTGTTTAATCTTTGAATAACTGATTAAGATACAATCGCTATCTTGCTCTGTATCCGAAACAGTAGCACTATTCGCCAAGTCTGTTTGCATCAAGTTCAGTTTTAATCGCTTGTTATCCACATTATTTTGTTGCGCAGTTTTGCGGATAATTTTTCTTTTAGATGCTTTTTTTTGAGCATCTTTTACATATTGCGGGTCTCTAATTAACATATGCCTGTTATGACGGCTATCCAAAATTTCCGGAAGCATACAGTCATGATAGAAACGTTTTAAAAAAGGCAGCATTTGATTTTCCCAAAAGTCATTGTCTCTATTGACTACCACAACTTTTAAACTTTTGGGAGTCCATACAGCGAATATGCAATAGTTTCGCTGCGTTATGTTTAACTGCCCTTGAACTTGATAAAAGAATCGATGATTTCGATTCATTTTATCCTTATTTTTTCTGTCAAAGATGCCTTTCAGTAAAGGCAATTTTTGTACAGCCTCATCAGCTGTGAAATTCTCTGCTGAGAGAGGACATTTAATTTCTACCAAACCATCTTCATCGATAAGTCCATCGGGAGAAGCGCCCAAAAATGGATTTTTATAATCAATGAACAATCCACATGGTTCAATTTTTTTATTTAATTTTGTAGCCAATAATTTTCTGGCGACTTCCTCCCTATCGCGACCATATTTCATGGCTGCTGTATCAATTTGTGGAGGATATAAAATGCTTTTTACAGTCGCTGCACAAGACGTTGTTGATCTCATGCGACATACAGTTCCAAAATTGGATGCTGTTAGCATTTCACGCCTTAATGAATGCCATAGTTCACATTCATTTTGGTCTCTTGTCTCTCGTTCAATTTTTTCCCTTTTTTCTGCATTTTCTGACAACTTTTCTATATGATTTATTTCAAGTTGTCTGTATATGTCAGGTGGAAGATCTGGCTTTTGTGATTGTGGGCCATAATATCGATCTGTTCCTGCTTTTCGTTTAAATTTTTTAGATCTGCCATCCTCTTTTCGAGATTTTTTGTTTATCGCAACCTTTATTTGTCGTCGTTTTTCTAAATTTTTGATAGTCGAAGGAACATCCTTACACATGCTTTTGTGTACTTGCGTAAGCACTTGTTGAGTATTATACTGCACAACAGCTCCCGCAATTCTAGCATTGTAAGAACCTCGTAAACCAAAATTAAGGCGCTTTCCACCTATTTCTTTGCAGATTATTGAATTAAACGCTTCTGCAGGATTGTTTGTCCAATTTAACAACAAACTATCGGAATAAGCACTCAAATATTTGACAGCACTTTCAATTTTGTCATATAAACCGTGGAATTTTAAATATGGTACATAATTTTGTATTTTCTCACGGTTTTCTTCACATGTACGGCCACGTTGATTACATCTTTTATGCTCACCAAAAATATGGCTAGGAATATTTAAAATATCTTTTTGTAATTCCGTAGCTTTGTCATGGTGAGGTAATTTTTCCCCACTTCGTAGAGCGGCAGCTTCTAATACTTCTTTCCGTATTTTTAAAATGTTGTTTTTTACAACATTTCGTAGCTGTACGAAGCCACGTTTTCTGTGCTGTTTTAGTTGAACTGTACCTGCAACGATCTTCAACTTTTTGCACAAGTTGCGAAGCAAATGATTAGTACATTCTACTTTTTTTACGGTCACCATTTGTTCGCGATACGGTGCGTTATTTAATATGGCCTGATATACACTGCTATCGCCATCAGCAATAATTGTTTTATTATCAGTCCATGCATTTCAAGGCTATTTTTAAAGCCTTCTACAATGGCGTCACTTTCCATACTTGTAGAGCTAGCGTTGCGGTCAAAATTTTTATAACATTTGTGACTGCGTGACTCGAGTCCATTTCGCTCCGCTCTGTCACACACCGTACAAAATTTGTTGCGGATACCAATGAAGAGAACTTTTTTTGTGCGGTAACCAATTATGGCACCAACACCGGAAAGTGAATCGTAAGCGTTGCCGTACGACCTCTTCATCCAACTACCATCCGCTACAACGGTTATGTATGGAATGCCATTTATAGTTTCATTCCTTTCGAGGGCGAGTTGTTTTTCTACTTCGCCTGCCATTTTCATACTTTCTGTAGCTGTTTTTTGAAAATCATCGACTAGATTTTCGCGATGTTTTATATAAGTCTTTTCAGACATGCAAGGAATATTTATACCTGCACAGAACTCTTCCAGTTGGGCATAACCATTTCCAACTGTTATAGTTGTAGCTACAGCAGCTTGGTTCAGATCCAACTTTTCAGGTTCTCTGGATTCTGACCATATATTGTCTTCATAGTTGCACATTTGACATTTGAAAAAATATTGTGTCATCAACCCTTCACGATGAGATTTTATGAGTTTCCAATCTTTAAATTGGCACTCTATTCCTCGCGCATGGTTATCAAATGTTCTGTGCATTTCTGTCCATATAAAAGAAAAATCGACAATACTACGGTCTTTGGGCATGCATTCTTGGATACAATTTGTATCTAAAAGGCCTTTATTATCGATAACGAGATTTTCGTTATCTTCGTTATGTACAACTTTTTCTATATACATACCTGGTACGTCGCTTTTTATATCTTCGTACTGCATTTCTTTGATACTGATGTTTGAATCCATCTTGTCTGATGATTCCATTGATTCAACAAACTTGATGGATTCATTTTCAGTACCATTACACGCAGACTTACAACCACGCAGACTTTCAACCCGCTGTAGGTTTAGCATTTGGCGCCTAGAAAAAAATAATCATATAATATTTATACGCATTTCAAACATCATATATTCATTATATACTCATAAAACATTATATACTCATTATTCCTTTCAATTTTTAAAAGAAAACTTAAAAAAGATACAATCTTAAAAGTAAGAACAGTTTTTTTCTGATTTTATTGTCAACAAATTATCATATACAATACAATATTATGTTCAAAGTAATTAAAACCTTGAAGAGTAAATATAACTAGTACATGATAAACTTTTCTGGCATTATTGTTACGAACCAGCCCACGTCAGAATAGACGCCTCTGGCATTATTATTATCACCAGCCCACGTCAGAATAGACGCCTCTGGCATTATTATTATCACCAGCCCACGTCAGAATAGACGCCTCTGGCATTATTATTATCACCAGCCCACGTCAGAATAGACGCCTCTGGCATTATTATTATCACCAGCCCACGTCAGAATAGACGCCTCTGGCATTATTATTATCACCAGCCCACGTCAGAATAGACGCCTCTGGCATTATTATTATCACCAGCCCACGTCAGAATAGACGCCTCTGGCATTATTATTATCACCAGCCCACGTCAGAATAGACGCCTCTGGCATTATTATTATCACCAGCCCACGTCAGAATAGACGCCTCTGGCATTATTATTATCACCAGCCCACGTCAGAATAGACGCCTCTGGCATTATTATTATCACCAGTCCATATTGAAGTATGTCTCTGGCATCAATTACTATTAACTAACTATTAAGATTAATTAACTGTGTAACTACTATTTATATAGAGTGTTATTTTCATCAATAAATTAGAAAAAAACTGTTCTTCATATTTTACTTTAATATCTCATGGATGAACTGGCGGTACACGTATCTTTTTATCGAAATATAAGATTAATTTTAAAAATTTGTTACTTGCTAAAGAAAAATCACAGAAGAAAAAAACCATTAACTTCACTTTCCATATTTTATACAGGGTGTTCCATTTTAAAAGTTCCACTAGATTATTTTTTAGCAAAACATAAGAAAAAAATGTTTCAAACAAAAGTTGTTTGGTTCGAAGGGGGACACAAGATGGTGCTATTAGTTTGACCCTGAAGAGTCATTTGAAGGTCACATGAAGATCACCTTGAATTTCTGAAATGAAACTCTCTATATATTTTTGCATATTTTTGTAGTTTATCTCGAGAGCTTTCCAAAACACTAATTAAGTATTTTTTCATTAAGTACTCTTCGAGTTATGAGGCTTGAAATAATTTCTTAATTTTACATACACTATTAAATATGTAGAAACATATTCATTTTTCGATTATCTTACCTTAATACTTTTATGCACAGAACAATGTGAGGAATCAATTGGTGTAAAGAAAACATAATAGTTTCTAAAAAAAAATATGTAATTTTCAATTAACAATTACATATTTCTTCTCAAAAACAACTACGTTTTTTATTTACACTAATTGATTCCTCACATTGTTCTGTACACAAAATTATTAAGGCAAGATAATCGAAAAATGAATATTCTACTAGATATTTTATGATTTATGTAGAATTAAGAAACTATTCAAGCCTCATAACTCGAAAAGTGCTCAATGAAAAAATACTTTATTATACTTTATTATGTTTTGGAAAGTTCTCGAGATGAGCTACAAGAACATGTAAAAATATATAGGATGTTTCATTTAAAAAAATTGAAGTGACCTTGGAGTGACCTTCAAATGACTCTTCAAGGTCAAACCAATGGTACCATCTTATTGGTCCCCTCGAGACCAAACAACTTGCTTCTGAAACATTTTTCTCTCCCGGGCTTGGTTTTCGAGATATTCGACTGGATGGATTAAAATGGGCCACTCTGTACATACACACACACACACACACACACGCACACGCACACACACATACGTATATACATACGTATATACATACATACATACATACATACATATACAGACAGAATAGTAATGGTTGCAGCACTTTTATTATAAAATTTAGGTACAAGTTAGTAATCATATATCGTATTTCGATATATCAAAATATCGAAACTTGCTTATATACAGGATGTCCCAAAACTCATAATCAATCTTTCAAAGACAGATTCCTGAGATCATCTGAAGACGATTTTTCCTCAACGAAAATGTCGAGGCACTAATAATTTTCGAATAATAAGTGATTGGAAATAAGGGACTTTTTGTAAACTAAGCTTTGCAGAAATAATATATTAACAAAACCACATTCTTCGATTAATTTTAAATAGAGTTTACTTTAGTTGAGTTTTAATTAAAGGCTTAATTGCAAATATATATGATGAAAAAGATCAGGAACAAACAAAAAATGATGGCCTTTATTAACACTTTTGCTGAGGAAAAATGGTCCCAGATGGTCTCCAAATGATTCCAGAAATCTGTCTTTGTAAGATTGATTTTGGGACACCCTGTATATACAGGGTGGGCCATTTTAAGTGATCCACTCAAATATTTTGGAAAATAATGAAAAATCAAAAAAATGTTTCAGATAAAAGTTGTATGGCTTGAAGGGAGCCATCAGATAGTGGCAATGATTTGACCTTGGTGAGTCATTTGAAGATGACGTAATGGTAACCTTCAATTTCTTAAATGGAACTCCCTATTTTTTATTACATATTCGTGTAGCTTATCTCGAGAGCTTTCCAAAACACTTTAATTAAGTACCTTTTTATTAAGTACTTTTTGAGTTATAAGGCTCGAAATAATTTCTTAATTTTACATAAACCATAAAATATTTAGTAAACCATTCATTTTTCGATTATCTTACCTTCATACTTTTATGTACAAAATAATGAGAGGAATCAATTGGTGTAAAGAAAACATACAGTTGTTTTTAAGAAAAAATATGGAATTGTTAATTGCAAATTACATATTTTTTCTTTGAAACAACTATGTGTTTTCTTTACACCAATTGATTCCTCTCATTATTTTGTACATAAAAGTATGAAGGTAAGATAATCGAAAAATGAATGGTTTACTAGATATTTTATGGTTTATGTAAAATTAAGAAATTATTTCAAGCCTTATAACTCAAAAAGTACTTAATAAAAAGGTACTTAATTATAGTGTTTTGGAAAGCTCTCGAGATAAGCTACAAGAATATGCAATGAAAAATAGGGGGTTCCATTTAAGATTTCAAACTTGCTCCCCCTCACCGCCCAGGGGGAGGGGTGGGGGGGCTGATTTTAACGTCATTGTACGTCCCCCTCGAAATGACGAAATTTTGATTCTAACCATTTTTTCGTAGTGTGCTTATTTTTCAAGTTATTTGGCTGCCTAAGTTAAAATGGGTCACCCTGTATATATAGTTTAATTAATAAAACTTTAATTTTGTAAATTAAAAATATTTTAAAAAATGAGAAGATATATATATATATAAAATGATAAGATATATATATATATATATATATATATATATATATATGATTACTAATTTGTACCTAAATTTTATAATAAAAGTGCTGCAACCATAACTATTCTGTCTACAAGCTTATATAATTATGCTAAACATACCTTCTTGCCCATCCTTTCTTTCGAGAAAGTCGGAGGCGGGAAGGATATTTGTTTTTTAAGTCTTCTTTCATTTCGTATTTATTGCTGTAAGAGAATAAAATAAATAATAAATTTAAAATAATAAATTTTTTGAAATATTGTGGAGGCGATTAAAATTAAACGTCCTGTACATAATAATAATATTTCGTAATATCACAAATAAAATTAGCAATACTTACGAATAAAATTATACAATTACTGAATTGTCTAATTATACAATGTTGTTCGTTGGCTTCGTTACACGACACATACATATGTACACTTGGCAACGTTGGATCGTGCACGTGATAAGCGAGTGTCGGAAACAAGTGCGAAACATGTCCGGAAGATAATCGCAGTGTATCGAGTGCAGTAATATTCCATCCGTCGCATGATGAACACACGTAAGTACTGCGCTCGTATATATTAAATATTATATTATTAGTAGTACTACTAATAATCAGTAGGTACTTTTTATTAGTCTAGAAATTTATTAGCTATTTATATTACAAGAATATCATTAGAAACAATATAAATAACCATGTTAATTGTAATAATATTTGTTGGTTAGGTACAGCAATAGTAATGAGACATAGTAATTAAAGACTATTTTATAAAATAAGATGTTTGATAGACATATATACGTAAAAATTAATTAATGTATATTTATTTCAGGAAGAAGTGAACCAAGAGAGAGAATAAGAAATGTTCTCTCTCCGCTTGTATCCGCAAAAGGGCGGGAAGCAAACTCGGAGGTGAATCGTCGCAAATCAACATCCACGACGGTGCCAACAGCAACGGCGACGATGCAAAAGTCTACGGAGTCAAAGACACCATCAACTAAATACGACGGCGACAATATGACGGCGACAATGCAAAGAGCTACAATGACAGAGCCTATGTCATCAGGGGCGACAACGGCGACGACTTATGAAAATATAAAAGAAAATGTACATACAGATATGAAAGTAAGTAACTGCATATTTAATTATTGCATACTTTTCTTTTTACTGCATGCAGATCATAGATATATTAACATAGACTGCTCATACGGTAGCGAAGAGTGTCCTCCTGAGAGAAAAAGATAGCTAGAAAAAGATGAATTTATTTGTGTTTCTATATTTTTCTGGTACACGCGTGGTGCAATGTAAAGATATTAAAGTCAATAACTTGAAATTGCATTACGCATGTGTTAGAAAAAGGCAGATACACAAGTAAATTCATGCTATCCTTTTCTCTCAAGAGGATACTCTTTGCTACCTTATGAACAGTCTATGTAAATATATCTATGATGCAGTAAATATGTCTGTAAATAATACTTGGATTTTTGAAATTTTTGAGAAAAGTATATTATATTAGAGATGTCCAAAATTTTATTAAAATATTGATAGGTATGGTCGCTCAGTTGTAAATATTTAAAAATATAATTAGAATATATTTATAATAATAACATTTATCTCTTATTCTTTGTAATCTGAAAATCTATTATAATCATAAAATCTTTCATTTATTCTTTTAATTCATATTTATTTTTAATTACTAATTTAATGTACCATATAACGCTAAGACACTTTATGTTTTTAGAAACTTATGTTAAAAAACGTATTTTCTTATTGTCTTATTTCATGTATTTCAGAGAATTAATCAAGTCGTGCGTCGGGAAGTCGCCAAAGAAAGGAAAAAAATAAAAAGAGAAGAATTTCTACGGCGAAAAGCGAAATACACGACACGTATTCCACCGATACCTGCACCGCCTGTTTATGTGGCACCATCGCCAATACCAACATCGCTTTATGTACCAACTTACGCACCATTGACTTATGCAGCGCCGTTTACATGCGCACCACCGACTTATGCAGCACCGGCTCACCCACAACCACCGCCTTACGCAGCACCGGCTTACCCACAACCACCGGCTTACGCAGCACCGGCTCACCCACAACCACCGCCTTACGCAGCACCGGCTTACCCACAACCACCGGCTTACGCAGCACCGGCTCACCCACAACCACTGCCTTACGGAACTCCAAACGTAATTATTTCGCCTTACGGGCATGTGTATAGACCTCATTTTTAAAATTAATCATTGCAATGATATAAATTGATATACATTGAAAAATGTCCTTTTCCATTCTAAAGTATAATTTTCTTTCAAATAATTTTCTTTCTAAAGTATACTTTTCTTTCAAAAGTATAATTTTCTTTGAAATAATTTTCTGTCTGACATTTTGCTATTCTTTAAACACATATTTTAAATGCGCGATTGTTTCATTACATATATTTAATTATTGCATACTTTTCTTTTTACTATATGCACGACTTGATTAATTCTCTGAAATACATGAAATAAGACAATAAGAAAATACGTTTTTTAACATAAGTTTCTAAAAACATAAAGTGTTTTAGCGTTATATGGTACATTAAATTAGTAATTAAAAATAAATAAATATGAATTAAAAGAATAAATGAAAGATTTTATGATTATAATAGATTTTCAGATTACAAAGAATAAGAGATAAATGTTATTATTATAAATATATTCTAATTATATTTTTAAATATTTACAACTGAGCGACCATACCTATCAATATTTTAATAAAATTTTGGACATCTCTAATATAATATACTTTTCTCAAAAATTTCAAAAATCCAAGTATTATTTACAGACATATTTACTGCATCATTGATATATTTACATAGACTGTTCATAAGGTAGCAAAGAGTATCCTCTTGAGAGAAAAGGATAGCATGAATTTACTTGTGTATCTGTCTTTTTCTGACACATGCGTAATGCAATTTCAAGTTATTGACTTTAATATCTTTACATTGCATCACGCGTGTACCAGAAAAAGATAGAAGCACAAATAAATTCATGCTATCTTTTTCTCTCAGGAGGACACTCTTCGCTACCGTATGAGCAGTCTATGTTAATATATCTATGATCTGCATGCAGTAAAAAGAAAAGTATGCAATAATTAAATATGCAGTTACTTTCATATTTGTATGTACATTTTCTTTTATATTTTCATAAGTCGTCGCCGTCGTCGCCCCTGATGACATAGGCTCTGTCATTGTAGCTCTTTGCATTGTCGCCGTTGTATTTAATTGATGCAGTCTTTTTGTTTTCATTACAAATTCTAAATCTTTATTATGAAAGGATAAACATGTTATATATGGCTAGTGTTTAATGTACGGTGCACTATTCTGTGCAGGTACAGTAAAAATTATATTTAATTTCATAAGTAATTATAATTACTTATTAATGTAACTTATAATTACTTATAAAGTTAAATATAATTTTTACTGTACCTGTACAGAACTGAAATAAGATTTTTACTGTACCTGTACTTATTATATAATAACTTGTAATATTTTGCAGTCTTTTTGTTTTCTTCAGAAATTGTAAATCTTTATTATGAAAGAACAAACATGTTATATATGGCTAGTGTTTAATGTACGGTGCACTATTCTGTGCAGGTACAGTAAAAATTATATTTAATTTCATAAGTAATTATAAGTTATATAAATAAGTAATTATAAGTTATTGTAAATAATTATATAATAATTACTTTTAATAACTTGTAATATTTTGCAGTCTTTTTGTTTTCTTCAGAAATTATAAATCTTTATTATGAAAGAATAAACATGTTATATATGGCTAGTGTTTAATGTATGGTGCGTTATTCTGTACAGGTACAGTAAAAATTATATTTCATTTCATAAGTAATTATAATTACTTATTAATATAACTTATAATTACTTATAAAGTTAAATATAATTTTTACTGTACCTGTACAGAACTGAAATAAGATTTTTACTGTATCTGTACTTATTATATAATAACTTGTAATATTTTGCAGTCTTTTTGTTTTCTTCAGAAATTATAAATCTTTATTATGAAAGAACAAACATGTTATATATGGCTAGTGTTTAATGTACGGCGCACTATTCTGTGCAGGTACAGTAAAAATTATATTTAATTTCATAAGTAATTATAAGTTATATAAATAAGTAATTATAAGTTATTGTAAGTAATTATATAATAATTACTTTTAATAACTTGTAATATTTTGCAGTCTTTTTGTTTTCTTCAGAAATTATAAATCTTTATTATGAAAGAATAAACATGTTATATATGGCTAGTGTTTAATGTATGGTGCGTTATTCTGTACAGGTACAGTAAAAATTATATTTCATTTCATAAGTAATTATAATTACTTATTAATGTAACTTATAATTACTTATAAAATTAAATATAATTTTTACTGTACCTGTACAGAACTGAAATAAGATTTTTACTGTACCTGTACTTATTATATAATAACTTGTAATATTTTGCAGTCTTTTTGTTTTCTTTAAAAATTCTAAATCTTTATTATGAAAAAATAAACATTTTATATATGGCTAGTGTTTAATGTATGGAGCGCTACTTTTATAAGTAATATTAGTATTTTATTAAATATTGAAGTATATGAATAAATATATTATGTGTAAATAATTGTAAAGCTACACTAAGCATATTCTTTTCTCCCTATTCCTTGTCTCTATATCTCCTAAATATAAAAACACTCAATATAAAAACACTAAATATCAATAATATTATCAATAATTATAATATTTCGAATAAAAATAAGAATAGTAATTATTATTATTATAATTATTCTTTTATGTTTATTTTACATATTATTTATTATAATTAGTATTTTTTCATTTTCAAATTCATCTTTATGTTAAATATTATTTATGTTTTTTCATTTTCAAATTCATATTTATATTAAATATTATTTATTAAGATTATTTTTTTTCATTTTGAAATTCTTCTTTATGTTAAATATTATTTATTAAAATTAAAATATACTTATTCAAAATATTCTTATTATCAATTAAATTATATATTACTTATTTTTCAAATTTAGAACTACATATGTTGAATTATATGTGTATACGTATATACGTATATATATATAAGATCTATGTATGTGATTTATATCGATTATTATGAACAAATAATCTTGTTGTTTATTGTTCAATATAACTTATACAAATAGAGAGAGAGAGAGAGAGAGAGAGAGAGAGAGAGAGGGAGATGGAGATGGAGATTGAACATCTATCGTAATATCCTGGAACTAATTTGTTGCTATTTTTTATTTTCACTTTACCTACACTCACCCATACATACACACGAATCGTTCTACATACTATACTTTTATATTTAAGTTCTAATTTCGATTTCAAAGGTTCAACAATGTTTGTTCGTATAATTCGACCCAAGCAAACTTGTTTTTACATTTATACAAACTATATAGCTTTTATATGAAGTACATATTATGACGAGTTGACAGTTCGTCTACAATTCGAGACGCCATATTCAGATAAAAATGGATAAGGAAAACTGTAATTTCATAATTTTTTCTCGTTTTTCATATAAAATCGAAGTTTCCTAGGATTATTTATGTATGTATTGCAATCCTACATAAATATTTTCAATTCTGTCAAATTAGTGCGACGAAAGACCAGAACTACGAAAATGGTAATTTTGTCGATAATACAGTCGAGTACAGCATCCCCTTAACAAAAATAATATAAGAATAAAGATAAAGAAAAATAGTCGAATAGTACATCCTAATCGCTTACGAATTTCACACATCAAGCCATCGAAAAGCTAATAACTAAACAATAATTAAATACAATTTCAGATGGATTCCAGAGCCAGAAGACTAATTGCAATAGTAATACTCCTAATAATGCAGTTTCTTCAAACGTTCGGAATAATAGGATACGATTGTGGATCATCATCGGCGAATCTAACGACCTTATCTTTATTAAATATAGAAGAAGGACATCCCTCAAAAACAAGTTAATTCTAGTACAATTTACGTGCAATTACTGCAAATTAATGATTTCACATCAACCCAAATCATACAATGCAAAGTCGAGATCGACAGATTAATTAGAAAATGTGGAATGTTCTCTCACACTATGGATGTACATAATGGAAAATATTCTTACATTGAACCAATAACCCGCCAAACTTGTAGACGTATGCATGATTACGGCAGCTATCAACTGGGAAACACATACATAACCGGCTTAAAATCAAATACAACCACCACACGCCCAATAACACTGGCCGGAACTGTAGATAATGACGGCAAATGGTTTGGAGGAGCATATTCCGACCCTTATGGAACATGGTCGGATATGCTCGTAATAGAAATAATAAAAATTACATTACACGATTACACTGCAGATGTGCGAATCAATAGTAATCAATTACAACTCAGATCGGGTATGACTTGTGAATTCGGCTCCGTAGAATGTATAGACATAGAAGGAGGAGATACATACTGGGATCCAGTTCCTGTCGGTCCTTGCAAATTTTTCGACTTCGGTATAATATATGAAGGATACGCCAACAAAATAATTGACGAAGAACAACGTCAAACAATCTATTCCCTCACCACTCAAGACGTAATATTTGCTTTAACCAGCATAGGAAGACATGAAGTATGTGGATATTCATTAATACGAACAGAGCATCCTAAATTATTAGTTTTCGAAACTGTACGTGGCACTGTAGTTTTTAGTAAACAAACACGCACATCTAACTTAGATATCTTCGCATATATGAACTCAAAATTTGTCTACGTAGAGAAACACATTCAAGCAACTCAAATCAAGCAACTGTATCATGATATCTTGTTACAACAGTGCAATTTGGAACGAAAAATGATGCAAAACGCTTTAGCTATCGCTACACAATCCCCAGACATTTTTGCATATCACTTAATGAAAGGACCTGGATACATGGCTCTGCTAGCTGGTGAAGTAATTCACATAGTAAAATGCGTACCCGTCGAGGTAGCACTCACTCGAACAGAGCAGTGCTATAATCAATTACCGGTAACTCGAGAAAACCAAACCTATTATTTAACTCCTCAAACTCACATACTATTACGACAAGGCACTCAGACAACGTGTAATTCTTTCGCGCCTGCTATGTATCTCTTAGGAGATGCATGGTATAAATTAACACCCAGACCGGTAGACACTCTACCACCTACCATCATGAAACCATTAACAAAGCCCACATGGAAATATATCAGCCCAGGATCACTTGCCACCAGTGATATATACACGGAAACCGAGTTAAATGATCTCAGAGACCATATAATGTTCCCGGCAGAACGACCCGCACTCTTAAATACTGTAGCCCGAGTAATCATGGGAAAAACCATCTCTTTGGAGGAAGGCTCCATCTCCAACTTATTAGATAAAAATACGATCGAAAAAATAGCTCTATCTACATGGACAAAATTTTGTAGCAAATTCTTGATTTTCGGAAACATTAGCGCGGGATTACTCGGCATCTATTTAACCATAAGAATTATTAAACTAATATTAGATACAATAGTACATGGATACGCCTTGCATACAGTATACGGTCACTATATTTATTAGGGGCCATCTGGGACTCTCTAACCCATCTATTATTACACTTAAAGACGGGACCACCATCACAAAAAAGGACAGCCACCGCACCAACCTCTTAATCCCAACAGCAGCAACCTCTGATTCCCAGCAGGACGTCTGAGACGGTTCGCTCCGAAAATTTTACAATACCAATGCATGTTTATCCCTCTCTCTCTTCAAAGGAGCATACTTCTTATTCACTTGAAATCAAGGAACCAAAATCTTAAACAGACGTAAACAATACTCTGAACCACACCCTGACAACAACAAAAAAATCTCTTTTTTTGTATATAAATCTTTCGCACTAAAAAAAAAAAAACAAAAACACAACGGAAAAATCAACCAAACTCTATTATCACAAGCAATTTTAAATATTCTACAGAATAAAGAAAAATGGAGATCAAGTGCATCGAAACGAACTTCTTAACACGAGGACGTTTAGACGTAACAATAGTCAAGGTGGAGTCACCGCTCCTCTTCTGCGTTCAACTGAGAAACGGCGAGAAGGATTTAAAGGAATTAGAGGAAGAATTAGAATTCAGGATGGTCAGGAAGGCCACCTATCTACACATCTGGCCCGAAGATTTTAAAGAAAACATGGCCGTCGCAATAAAGGATTGTAAAGCCTGGCGGCGGGGCATTATAAAAAGAATTAATAGGACGAACTGAATGGTCAAAATCAGTCTAGGGGACTGGGGCCGATCAATCTGGAGGCGTATGTGCGATGTCTACCTTCTGGAGGACAGATTCAAGGAGTTATCTTGGCAAACTATAACCTGTGGTTTAGCCTACACCGGTCCTGTCCAGAACGCCCGAGCCTGGCCCAAAGAAACCAAAGATCTCTGCCGACTACTTCTCGAAGGACGAAAGGGATGGATCCATATAATCCGCCCCCTCAATGAAGGGATGGCGCTGATTAAATTAAACGTAGAAGGCATACCCGCGACCACTTCATATTCTCTTCGCGACGCACTTATTTTATTAGGTCACGCTCAACTTAGTACTAGTGTAGCCGTAAATGTAATTCCAACCGTATAAAAACGATGGAACACATTCCATACATTATTAAGCATTATTTCATATTATTAGTTATTATCTTACGTATATACTCTATATAATCATTCTTATGTTAGTAGAAAAAAAAAATATATATATATGTATATACAGGGTGGGGCATTTATCTTGAGACAAGATAATATCTCGATTGGAGTCGATTATTTTGAAAAAAGTTTTAGACAAAAGTTGTAGAGCATTAAAGAGGCTATCGAAAGGTCCATATTACAACTTCCGGTCTAGACCGAAAGTGGCGTTTTTTGATCAGAATTCGTTTTTTTAAATGGAAACACCCATTTTTTGCCGCGGATTTCGATTGGAAATTGAAAGAAAAATACTTTTTGTTCTTATTATTTTTTCGATTTAACCCATATTTTGGCCATAAAAAACAAAAAAACACAAAAATCTTGAGATAACGGAGTACTTCGTTGGGGTTGTGTCCAGGAGGCCAAAACACTTTGGATAGCATATATCACATGTAAAGTACAGACTACTTTTTCATGGGGTGGTGATTTTTAATCTAAACTTAATAAACTAGAAAAAGATTTAACGGATTACTTTAAAAAGGCATAATTGACATTTTTTTGTATTTTCGTTTTCTTTTTTCGTGAGTTTTTAAATTTAATATAGGGGATATTTACCCCATTTCATTTATCCTAATTTTTTTTCTGAAATCGGATTATCTTTTCAAATTTTGTCAGTGCAAAACTTTTTTAAAATGGAGGCTGTTTCTGTAGAAGAGAAGATAGAAATGATTCTTATTTATGGTGAATGTGGTAGAAATGTTGACGATGCCGTTACATTTTATGTTGAACGTTTTCCGGATAACGTGCGATCTCGAGCATCTTTTTATCGGGTTGTTACACAATTTCTACAAGAGGGAAGTGTGTCTAAGAGAAAAAGAGCCCGTCGAAACCTAGTTACTGGAACTGACAATGAAATTGCTGTATTAGCTGCAGTAAATGTTGACCCTCATGTCAGTACTCGACAAATTGCACGCGATTCTGGAATTTCGCGACGTAGTGTAGGCAGGATATTAAAACGTTATAAATATCATCCCTATCACATTTCGTTGCACCAAGAACTTCATGATAATGATTTTCAGAACCGAGTTATCTTTTGTCAATGGGCATGTCAACAAATACAACAAGATCCTAATTTCTTTGTTAAAGTCCTATTTTCAGACGAGTCCTCTTTTACGAACCACGGCACGGTTAATAGACATAACATGCACTACTGGAGTATTTAAAATCCACATTGGTTACGTGAAGTTGAGCATCAGCGTCAATGGTCTGTGAACGTTTGGTGTGGAATAGTTGGTGACAAGATAGTAGGTCCATACTTCATTGAAGGCAATTTAAACGGCGAAACATATCGTAATTTTTTACAAAATCAACTTCCGCTTTTACTTGAGGACGTACCCTTAAATGTAAGACAACAAATGTGGTTTCAACACGATGGATGTCCATCGCATTACTCCCGAACTGCTCGTGAAGTTTTGGATCGCGAATTCAATGGACGCTGGATCGGTAGAGGGGGTCCAGTAAATTGGCCAGCAAGATCTCCAGACCTTACGTCTCCAGACTTTTATTTATGGGGTTACATAAAGAGCGAAGTTTACAAAGAAGTGCCAACATCTCGTGAAAATATGATGCAACGAATCCGAAATGCTTGTGCCAAAATATCACCTGATGTACTCCGCAGTTGTGTACGATCTATGGAAGTTCGGATCAATAAGTGCATTGAAGTCGAAGGTCGCCAATTTGAGCACTTATTAAATTAAATTAATTTCAAACAGATAAGACAATCATACCAAATTGTGAGAGGCAAGGGGACTCACCTAAAACAAGCACTCCAAAGGGGATAAAAAACTACTACGTCCACGTCGTTATTCCTGGGTAGTGCTAAAAGTAGTTAATAGTTGTACAGTTTTTCAACCTTAAAGTTAAAAAAGGGATTCCAATAAGGTACTCCGTTATCTCAAGATTTTTGTGTTCTTTTGTTTTTTATGGCCAAAATATGGGTTAAATCGAAAAAATAATAAGAACAAAAAGTATTTTTCTTTCAATTTCCAATCGAAATCCGCGGCAAAAAATGGGTGTTTCCATTTAAAAAAACGAATTCTGATCAAAACACACCACTTCCGGTCTAGACCGGAAGTTGTAATATGGACCTTTCGATAGCCTCTTTAATGCCCTACAACTTTTGTCTAAAACTTTTTTCAAAATAATCGACTCCAATCGAGATATTATCTTGTCTCAAGATAAATGCCCCACCCTGTATATACAGGGTGACCCATTTTAACTTAGGCAGCCAAATAACTCGAAAAATAAGCACACTACGAAAAAATGGTTAGAATCAAAATTTCGTCATTTCGAGGGGGACGTACAATGACGTTAAAATCAGCCCCCCCATCCCTCCCCCTGGGCGGTGAGGGGGGGCAAGTTTTAAATCTTAAATGGAACCCCCTATTTTTCATTGCATATTCTTGTAGCTTATCTCGAGAGCTTTCCAAAACACTATAATTAAGTACCTTTTTATTAAGTACTTTTTGAGTTATAAGGCTTGAAATAATTTCTTAATTTTACATAAACCATAAAATATCTAGTAAACCATTCATTTTTCGATTATCTTACCTTCATACTTTTATGTACAAAATAATGAGAGGAATCAATTGGTGTAAAGAAAACACATAGTTGTTTCTAAGAAAAAATATGTAATTTGCAATTAACAATTCCATATTTTTTCTTAAAAACAACTGTATGTTTTCTTTACACCAATTGATTCCTCTCATTATTTTGTACATAAAAGTATGAAGGTAAGATAATCGAAAAATGAATGGTTTACTAGATATTTTATGGTTTATGTAAAATTAAGAAATTATTTCAAGCCTTATAACTCAAAAAGTACTTAATAAAAAGGTACTTAATTATAGTGTTTTGGAAAGCTCTCGAGATAAGCTACAGGAATATGCAATGAAAAATAGGGGGTTCCATTTAAGATTTCAAACTTGCCCCCCCTCACCGCTCAGGGGGAGGGGTGGGGGGGCTGATTTTAACGTCATTGTACGTCCCCCTCGAAATGACGAAATTTTGATTCTAACCATTTTTTCGTAGTGTGCTTATTTTTCGAGTTATTTGGCTGCCTAAGTTAAAATGGGTCACCCTGTATATACCGGGTGTTTCAGACCACCCGTACACCCCATTTTAAAGCAAAGGAAGTGGTTATTTTGAAAAATGTTTCAGACAAAAGTTGTTGAAGATAAAGTAATGCATTACATGGGTAAATTTGATTGACCTTGGGTGGCGTCGTGAAGGTCATGTCAAGGTCGACTTGAATTTTTTAAATGGGAACCCCTATTTTTCATTGCATATTCTTGTAGCTTATCTCGAGAGCTTTCCAAAACACTATAATTAAGTACCTTTTTATTAAGTACTTTTTGAGTTATAAGGCTTGAAATAATTTCTTAATTTTACATAAACCATAAAATATCTAGTAAACCATTCATTTTTCGATTATCTTACCTTCATACTTTTATGTACAAAATAATGAGAGGAATCAATTGGTGTAAAGAAAACATACAGTTGTTTTTAAGAAAAAATATGGAATTGTTAATTGCAAATTACATATTTTTCCTTAGAAACAACTATGTGTTTTCTTTACACCAATTGATTCCTCTCATTATTTTGTACATAAAAGTATGAAGGTAAGATAATCGAAAAATGAATGGTTTACTAGATATTTTATGGTTTATGTAAAATTAAGAAATTATTTCAAGCCTTATAACTCAAAAAGTACTTAATAAAAAGGTACTTAATTATAGTGTTTTGGAAAGCTCTCGAGATAAGCTACAAGAATATGCAATGAAAAATAGGGGTTCCCATTTAAAAAATTCAAGTCGACCTTGACATGACCTTCACGACGCCACCCAAGGTCAATCAAATTTACCCATGTAATGCATTACTTTATCTTCAACAACTTTTGTCTGAAACATTTTTCAAAATAACCACTTCCTTTGCTTTAAAATGGGGTGTACGGGTGGTCTGAAACACCCGGTATATATACAGGGTCTACCAAAAGTGTGGAAACCCCTAAATATCTCGGAAAATATACGTTTTACAGAAAAGTGTTTCCAACAAAAGTTGTAGGGTTTAGGAAGATCTATATACTGATTCTATCAGTTTGACCTTGGATGGCGTCGTCAAGGTCAGGTCAAGGTCACATTGACTTTTTTAAATGACACCCCCTACATTTGATTGCATATTCTTATAGCTTAATTCAAGAGCTTTCCAAAACACTATAATAATGTTCATTTTTATTAAGTACTTTGCGAGTTATGAGGGTTGAATGATAGAGTAGCGCCGGTATTAACATTATCCAAGGTGTACTACATGGAGGTTACTCGCTCGGATTTGCATCTGTTGTGTGTGTGATCCAGCTAACTAAGGCAAGATCGATTCCTCAACATATCCTCATATTTCGCTGAAGTCAAATTGCCAAAAAATTGCTCCATAAAACGTGTATGAAACGTCTCGTTAGTTCCTTCATTTACCGCTATGTGACGCACTACATGCAGTCTAACTCGCATTTAAAATTCAACTAAGAATGTATAAAGCTATCAAAGAACGAGCACCTTCTAACTTCAGCTTTGAGCAAGCAGAAATTAATTGTTATCGTCCAAATACAACGTACGATTAATTAAAATTAAACGTTTTAAAAATGGCTGGCGACTTGTCGGAACGTGAAAGAATCACTATCCTCATGATGCGTGGATGGGGTGATAACGAAAGATCGTTCTCTGATGTCGTTCGATTATTTAATGACACGTATCCGTACCGTCGAATTAATAAGTCCACTGTGTTAAAAACAATAGAACGTTTTAGACAAACTGGTAGCGTAAGAAATTGCTCTAAGTCAGGAAGACCATTGTCTGCAACCAACGAAGAAAAACAACTTGATGTTCTGCAGACATTTATTGAAGATCCCAATTCTAGTGTTCAGAGAGTCGCTCAAACTCACGATATTGCTCCCATGTCGGTTTGGAGAATTTTAAAGAAGAACAAGTTCCATCCATATAAATTGCAATACGTTCAAGAATTGCAAAACGGAGATGAGGAGCGTCGTATACATTTCTGTGAAAGAATGATGGCACTAATAGATGTCCGGCCCATCTTCCCTTATCAAATTGTTTTCACAGACGAGGCAACTTTTACCTTAACGGGAGAAGTTAATAATCAAAATTTTCGTTTCTGGTCAGATGAGAATCCGAATTGGGTGCGGGAAACTCACACACAACATCCACAAAAAATAAATGTATGGTGCGGAATAATAGATGGCTATTTAATAGGGCCGTTTTTTTTTGAAGAATATTTGAACGCTCAAAGGTATGAGAGATTACTTGTTGATCAAATAATTCCAGCCATACAGAATACTTTTCCAAATAATTTCCAAGAAATATGGTTTCAGCATGATGGAGCTCCTGCTCATTTTGGTGCAGGACCACGTCGTATTTTAAATGAGACTTTTCCGCTACGGTGGATAGGAAGAAGGAACGGAAATGAGGGAGGAGAGGATTGGCCACCTCGGTCACCAGATCTAACTCCTCTTGATTATTATCTATGGGGATATCTGAAGAGTAAGGTTTACAGAACAAAACCTAAAACCATTCACGAATTGATACAGCGAATAAGGGATGAAATGGCTTTGATACCTTTTGAAACGAATCGTAAAGTCATTTCTACATTCTACCAAAGATTAGCATATTGTCAGGAAGTAAATGGCAGCCACTTTCAGCATTTACTTTAACACATTGAAAGACATTTGCAATCGTTTGGTGCAACCTAACCTGATCTCTGTATACACGCACCGCACGCACGCACACGCACACATTTCGAACAATTATTATGATAAATGAGCATCCACAAATTTATTTACTGTTTACTATGTCGATTGCTTTCCAGGTCTTTAAATGCTCGATTGTAATTTGGTTGGGTCTTTGCTTTTGCTGACTGGATCCACGACCGATCTTGCCTTAGTTAGCTGGATCACACACACAACAGATGCAAATCCGAGCGAGTAACCTCCATGTAGTACACCTTGGATAATGTTAATACCGGCGCTACTCTATCATTCAACCCTCATAACTCGCAAAGTACTTAATAAAAATGAACATTATTATAGTGTTTTGGAAAGCTCTTGAATTAAGCTATAAGAATATGCAATCAAATGTAGGGGGTGTCATTTAAAAAAGTCAATGTGACCTTGACCTGACCTTGACGACGCCATCCAAGGTCAAACTGATAGAATCAGTATATAGATCTTCTTAAACCCTACAACTTTTGTTGGAAACACTTTTCTGTAAAACGTATATTTTCCGAGATATTTAGGGGTTTCCACACTTTTGGTAGACCCTGTATATATATATATGTATGTATATACACATATTATCTATTATAAGATTTTATTATAACTATATTATACTGTGGCGGCTACGATCTACCACACATTCAGCGCCTACTGCACTCCAAGTCATGCATGCGCTACGCGTACGGCGGTGCGAGCCCTAAGGGGATTCAGTTCGAGGCGAGCCGATGGTAGCAGGGACAAACCATTTCGCATAAGAGAATTGAGGCAGCCTCGGTATATAAGACCGCAACAGATTGAATACCGGACGTATTCGGCTCCTAATACTAATAAAAGGTAAAACATCATGGTATTGAATCCAGATGGTAAAATAGTAAAAAAATGTCCGGCATATTGGCTATGGGATGAAATGATGGAAGAAGAGAATTTTGAACACGAGGTCGAAGAGGAGGAGATGGAGGAAGAAGAGGAGGTGGAGGATGAGGAGGTGGAAGAACAAGAGGATGTTGTTCTCGGCTCTCCGCCGAGATCACCTTCGTATTCTCCGCCCTCTACTCCGCCATCTACTCCTTCCTTTTCTAGGGATCTAGAAAGAGAAGAGGTTGCCTCATTTGGCTCGTTGCAGTCGAAGAAGAGGACTAGCAATAGCAGTAGCATTATTTTGTTCCGCATTTTGTTCGTTCACTTGTATACAATATGACTGAAATAAATTGTAATTTTATAATTGTACGTGTTATATCTTTTTATGTATCTGCATGTAAAATGAAAAAAATGAAATTAAAAATAAAATTAAAAACATTAAGACTTTCGAAAGAGTGTATAACGCTCACGCGCCGTCCCCATCTCCACGCGGGCGACGGTGAAAGTCGGGCAATGTCGAGAATTCAAATGGATTTATCGACGCCTAACGGACCTTTGGCTTATCACACAAATTGGATTGGCTTTTGACCGGACAGTGAATGATGAGAGAGAGTATGTGTGTGTTTTAAATTCATTCAACTTCGCTTACCTTGAATTAAACCGTTATAAGATCATTCTTTTACTATCAAGTTGCAAATATTTTACAAATTTTTTTCACTATCTTACCGACTCAATATTTTACTTTCCACTACTGGCCCCACAATGTATACAGCCATCGCTCGTCTGACTCGTGCACAAGAAATTAAAGTTTAACGTGTATCATGTTATCATTTGATCATAATACTCATTGTGTATACAAAATATAAAGAAGAAAACCATGAATCAATGAAGATACAGAATATTATGCATTGTTATGCGTAATATATAATGCGTTATTATGTACTACTTATTTTTGTTATAATTTTATTTTTTCATATTTAAATAAATAAACGTCTTATTGTTGTCTATAATTTACCTAAAAAACTTAATGCATTGATTAAACGTGGAAATGATAGATTGCCTATTAATAACAGGACTGAAGTCGTTTATAAATTATACTATAAAAATTGTAATACGTCATATATTGGCCAAACGAAAAGACATTTAGGCACTCGTGTCAAAAAACATTTTAACGACATTAAATTGCATGAAAGTAATCTTTCTGTCATTAGCAAATATAAATTGGAATTTAATCACGACTTTAATTGGTCAATACCGGTTATTTTACACAATGAAAAACATGTGAGGAAGAGAGAAATTGCTGAAATGTTTTTTATCAAAAGTTTGACAACATTATTAACTTACAAAAGGACATTGAGAATTTAAACAATATTTATGATAGACTAATAAAGTTTGTTTTGTCTTTCTCTGTTTCATGGAGAGGTTGATATGATGAAATCTTGACACAGTGATTTCCTTATTTCTCACAATATAATAGTTAACTAAGATATTGTATGTATATAATTTTCTGTTCACTTTTTATTTGAAATTACTGTAATTTATTTTTTGTTTATAATACTGGAAACAATTTTTAGTTCACTTGTTAAGGACCAAAACCCATGGTCGGAACGTTGTGATACATTGTCAACCAAAAATTGCCAGTGTGGTCGATTTAAATTTCGTCTTTTATTTTATCTACTGGCGACAGGAATTTAACGTTAAATAAATAAAGCTTTTTTCAATCTGTTGCATACTATTCACAGCTTTGTTCTTCATTTATTTGTTTTAACTTACTAAATTTTACTAGTCTTATTAATCTTATTTGCTTGTAGAGTTATTTGTTGCATATTCAAATAAGGATTTTCTTGAATACAAAATCTAATGGACGCTATCAATTCATTGAAGCGATGATGTTCTATAAAAATGAAGTGTAATTCTTTTTCTGTTAATTAAATAATCCCGTTTAATTTAATTGTAAAGTAAATTAATTTGTAACGATGCGCCTGCGCCTCGTTCCTATTTGTCGTTATTTAATAAAATATAATTACTTCTTTATTCGCTTGCTTAATCGCACCCGCTAACTTCCCGCTATCTCGCTCACAACCATGCATGCCCGTACGCTTCCTCGCTCGCACGCTCGCTGTCTCGCTTGCTTTCATCGATTGCTCTCATCGCTTTGCGCTTGCTGTCTCGTTTTCTCCCTTTCGCTCTGTCCGAATATTCGCGAATTTTCGCAGTCGTGCCCCACCTGAGTGATTCGCCAGGTAGGGGAATCTCCGGCCGATATAAGGACCGACACGACCAGTGCATCGAGGCCAGATCCTGACCAGATCGCCCGGGCCGAGGTGCTCCTCGGTTCGACCGGGTGTCTCCAGTGTCAGTCATCCTATCCCGCTCGAGGCGTTACTCGATCCGCCGGGTGTTTGCGACTTCCTGAATCGAGGTGTCTCTCGACTCCCGCCGAGTAACTCCGAATCCTGTACCAGTCCCGGTCGAGGTGTTCCTCGATCCACCGGGTGTCTCCGGTTTTTCCGGATCCAGTCCGAGACGACTTATCGTCCGATCCACCGGGTAACTCCGGTTTCCCTGTACGCAGTCTCAGTCGAGGCATTGCCCGACTGCACGGGGTGTCGCCGGCATCTCTGAGCCGTCCTGACAACCAGCCCCGTCGACGATACAACACTAGTCCAAGGTTCCGTGTCCGTCCCGAGTACCCGTCACGTTTCCGTAGATTAAGTCCGCGTTTCCGTGATCGTCCGGTACTAGTTATATGCGTTTCTCATCCATCCGTTGTACATTACTTACCTGCGCAAGACTTACCGTTTTCGTTTGTACACAGGATATTATTTTCAAGTTTAATTATTGTACGCACAATCACATCGACATTTATACTCTCGTATACACATCTTGTACATAATACATTCATTCAATAAAAACACATCTAGTTTTAAGAAAATGTTCGCACAAGTTGATTTATTTCTCCCCCTTTGCTCGAATCCTGGCTATCCGACGAGCCATTCCGGAGCGTCAAGAAAAGCGGACCATTTCAAATTATTTTGCATTAAACAACTGAGTAATTGAAATAACTGAAAGGATCACCGAAGAATTTCCCGAGCCCCGAGGAAGTCAGGCGGGGCAAGGGGCGTTTGCTGCTGAGAGTATTTCTCTTTGCGGCCGAGAATTTCCGGGACCCATACAGCAGAATTACGGCCGTGATAAGAATCGGCCCGTGAAGGGCGCGACACGGCCTTGCGCCAATTAGATTCGGCGAGGAAAATCGGGGGAAACGATCGCCGACGTTTCTCCCGCAGATCTCACGAACCTCACTGTTCGGCGGACTAGCGACGCAAAAGGACGCAGATCCCGTTGAGAATACCGAGAGCTTTTTCTGTTGACGATCTTCGAGGACCATTCTGGTGAGACGAACGATCTTTCTGTAAGGCCAACAATTTCGCCGCTCGGGTGAATTGTGTCGGGCCTCGATTTTACGTATCAGATAATATCGATTATTCGCGTTTATCGCACGTGGCCCATACGCCATTAACGTCTCCGTTCTGTCGCGATTTTGGGAAATACGCGAATAATAGAGGGGCCGAGCGATTCGTCCGAGCTTTTGTTGCAGGACCGCTGCTTCCCCGGGAAACGCCTCCAGTCACCGTGTCATATTTCGCGTTGTCGTATATTGTAAATTGTCCGCGTTTTCGTGAGATCTATCGTCGTTGTGAGCTTATTTCGTCGTTATTAGCATAATCTGTGCATTTCGGCTGTCGTAGTTTGTTGGAAAATTTTTTTGTTTCGACCGAAACTCGTCGTATTAACATGACGTCGTTATATTGCGCCGTACGCCCTGCCGCATTACATCGCGCGGGGCTCGCGAAGTATCGATTGTTATCGGGTAGATCTCGGGCAGGCGAGAACAGTATCGCGGGTGCGATTAATTGCCGCACCCTCATTAACCCGTCGGCTAATAATCTATTTGTCTTTCCCGGCTTTTCACAATAGACACGCATCGACCGCATGATCCATGCTCTGTCTCGCTCGTTCTTGATTGCGACCGTGCGCATCGATAGCGCTGTCCTTGCCTCGCTCACGGGACTCGCCGCCGTAATATAAGACGCCGTAAATAAATCAAATTTCACCGAATTGCGACTGGTGCGCGTGAAATTATGTCGGAATGGCAACCATATGATTAAATACATTTTTTATTTTATTCGATTTTCTTTTCTCGACGAAATATATGTTACGAATTTTTATGATTACTAGTTTTCTCTCAGTGTTACCGTTCTCGACCTCCTCTCCCTCGCTCTCCGCGAACTCCACGCCTCTACCGACATCGTTTGCGTGAGCTACCGAGATTTCGGACCGTCACGATCGGCACTTCGATTTTCTTTGCGATTAATTAGCGTTTCGCGCGGCGCGGATATTCGCGCCTGGCGTTCAGAAATTCTTGTTCTTTTTTTTTTTGGTGCGACCGCCGAGTCGACGGAGGGTGATCGTGCCGAAGGTGTGCCGTGGACCAACACCATCGGTTCTCTTAACAACTTCCCCGTTCAGAAAAAAAATAAGAAATTTCACGGTCACAAATTGACGCCCAACGTGGGGCCCCTTAAAAATTAATACGAGATGTTCGAAAAGATTTCCGTGTTGAGAGAGCGGAATTTGAGGATCGAGAGCGGTATTTCTGAGAAAATTGCGAATATATTTGAACATATTTGAATTTATTTTGTGTCTGCCTATTATTGAATTTATGTGAAGATTATTTATTTTGATGAGATTATTGGATGAAACTGTGAATATTATTTGCTCTGTAATATTTATTTGTGGAACCGGCGTGCCGTACACGGTCGTATTAATATTGAACTGTGCCTTATGATATTAAGATTTGTATTATTCGATATTATTCGGATTAGATCAATGTTAATATCGATCATCGATTGAGAAACATTTCTTTCGCGATATCTTCAGATCGCGGATCAGATCTTCAGATACCGCGCATCCCCGGAGAGAACCGTCTAGGATTGCTAGACCCGAAAAAGCGATCGTGTTTCGTGGTGTCCGACTAGTCATCTAGATCCGCGACATCTCGGGACTTAACAATCGCATGCTATTTTGAAAAAAAGCGTTTAATTCACGTTAGTACGTCGCACAGGCGTGCGTTATTCGGATTAAAAGCATTCATTTCTAGTTAGTTCAGTAGTTCGCATCATCGCATGCTATCTTGAAAAAAAGCGTTTAATTCTAGTATGTACGTCGCATAGGCGTGCGTTATTCCGATTAAAAGCATTCATTTCTAGTTAGTTCAGTAGTTCGCATCATCGCATGCTATCTTGAAAAAAAGCGTTTAATTCACGATAGTACGTCGAATAGGCGTGCGTTATTCGGATTAAAAGCATTCATTTCTAGTTAGTTCAGTAGTTCGCATCATCGCATGCTATCTTGAAAAAAAGCGTTCAATTCACGATGGTACGTCGAATAGGCGTGCGTTATTCGGATTAAAAGCATTCATTTCTAGTTAGTTCAGTTGTCCGCATCATCGCATGCCATCTTGAAAAAAAGCGTTTAATTCACGATAGTACGTCGAATAAGTGAGCGTTATTCGGATTAAAAACATTCATTTATAGTTAGTTCAGTTGTTCGCATCATCGCATGCTATCTTGAAAAAAAGCGTATAATTCACGATAGTACGTCGAATAGGCGTGCGTTATTCGGATTAAAAGCATTCATTTCTAGTTAGTTCAGTAGTTCGCATCATCGCATGCTATCTTTAAAAAAAGCGTTTAATTCTAATTTGTACGTCGTATAGGCGTGCGTTATTCGGATTAAAAGTAGTCATTTCTAGTTAGTTCAGTAGTTCGCATCATCGCATGCTAACTTGAAAAAAGCGATTGATTCACGTTAGTACGTCGTATATTCATGCGTTTTTCGGATTAAAAGCATTCATTTCTAGTTAGTTCAGTAGTTCGCATCGTCGCATGCTATCTTGAAAAAAAGCGTTCAATTCACGATGGTACGTCGAATAGGCGTGCGTTATTCGGATTAAAAGCATTCATTTCTAGTTAGTTCAGTAGTTCGCATCATCGCATGCTATCTTGAAAAAAAGCGTTTAATTCACGTTAGTACGTCGTATAGGCGTGCGTTATTCGGATTAAAAGCATTCATTTCTAGTTAGTTCAGTAGTTCGCATCATCGCATGCTATCTTGAAAGAAAGCGTTTAATTCACGATAGTACGTCGAATAGGCGTGCGTTATTCGGATTAAAAGCATTCATTTCTAGTTAGTTAAGTAGTTCGCATCATCGCATGCTATCTTGAAAAAAAGCGTTCAATTCACGATGGTACGTCGAATAGGCGTGCGTTATTCGGATTAAAAGCATTCATTTCTAGTTAGTTCAGTTGTCCGCATCATCGCATGCCATCTTGAAAAAAAGCGTTTAATTCACGATAGTACGTCGAATAAGCGAGCGTTATTCGGATTAAAAGCATTCATTTATAGTTAGTTCAGTTGTTCGCATCATCGCATGCTACCTTGAATAAAAGCGTATAATTCACGATAGTACGTCGAATAGGCGTGCGTTATTCGGATTAAAAGCATTCATTTCTAGTTAGTTCAGTAGTTCGCATCATCGCATGTTATCTTTAAAAAAAGCGTTTAATTCTAATTTGTACGTCGTATAGGCGTGCGTTATTCGGATTAAACGTAGTCATTTCTAGTTAGTTCAGTAGTTCGCATCATCGCATGCTAACTTGAAAAAAAGCGATTGATTCACGTTAGTACGTCGTATATTCATGCGTTTTTCGGATTAAAAGCATTCATTTCTAGTTAGTTCAGTAGTTTGCATCATCGCATGCTATCTTGAAAAAAAGCGTTTAATTCACGTTAGTACGTCGTATAGGCGTGCGTTATTCGGATTAGAAGCATTCATTTCTACTTAGTTCAGTAGTTCGCATCATCGCATGATATCTTGAAAAAAAGCGTTTAATTCACGATAGTACGTCGCATAGTCGTGCGTTATTCGGATTAAAAGCATGCATTTCTAGATAGTTCAGCAGTTCGCATCATCGCATGCTATCTTGGAAAAAAGCGTTTAATTCTAATTTGTACGTCGTATAGGCGTGCGTTATTCGGATTGAAAGCATTCATTTCTAGTTAGTTCAGTAGTTCGCATCATCGGATGTTATCTTGAAAAAATGCGTTTAATTCACGATAGTACGTCGAATAGGCGTGCGTTATTCGAACTAGAAGCATTCATTTCTAGTTAGTTCAGTAGTTCGCATCATCGCATGCTATCTTGAAAAAATGCGTTTAATTCACGTTAATACGTCGTATAGTCGTGCGTTATTCGGATTAAAAGCATGCATTTCCAGTTAGTTCAGTAGTTCGCATCATCGCATGCTATCTTGAAAAAATGCGTTTAATTCACGTTAATACGTCGTATAGTCGTGCGTTATTCGGATTAAAAGCATGCATTTCCAATTAGTTCAGTAGTTCGCATCATCGCATGCTATCTTGAAAAAAAGCGTTTAATTCACAATAGTACATAGAATAGGCGTGCGTTATTCGGATTAAAAGCATTCATTTCTAGTTAGTTCAGTTGTTCGCATCGTCGAATGCTATCTTGAAAAAAAGCGTTTAATTCACGTTAGTACGTCGCATAGGCGTGCGTTGTTCGGATTAAAATTATTCATTTCTACTTAGTTCAGTAGTTCGCATCATCGCATGCTATCTTGAAAAAAAGCGTATAATTCTAGTTTGTACGTCGTATAGGCGTACGTTATTCGGATTAAAAGCATTCTAAACACTGAGAGTGGCCAGTCGAGATAGCGCTAAAGAAAATCTAAACAAATTTTTGAATTATGAGACTCGGAAGTATATGAAATTCCAACCACTCGTATCTATGGTTATAACTTGGTTTATCTTAGAGATTTTAAACAAAGAGCCTGTTGTCCTCGAGAAATTGACCAGAAGTAAACATAAGTTAATATTGCACGTGCGCTCGTCCGACAGGCCATTCTCAATCTTCAAGCGATAAGATAAGCTCCTCGCTCCTACTCTCTACTGGATGGAGCTAAATTACGCACAAAAGGGCTTAACCAATTAAAACATTAAGACACTCCTCTCTTACTAAAGATCTAACTCCTTGGCCCTAAGAAGGGAGTAATAGAAATCATTTGATTCGATTTTCAAAGATTCCCATCATCCAGTAAGGAGGAAGAGCAACTACCTTAAAAAATGCAAGCGCAAGGCGCGAGGATTCACTTACTCTCTAGTTCATTAGTTCATTAGTTCTAGTTCACTACGCGTTCACTAATAAGCACTAACTAGCACTATAAGCAGTACAGTTGACAGCTCTGTTCAAGATTCAGTTATTCAATTTTAAAATTATATAGCCTCGGGGATCCTTTTCTTTCATTATGCAGTTAAGTTATTAATTTGTTTTATATCACAGTGAAAATGATTTTGTTAACATTTAATCGTGCATCATGTGAAATTTCTGATGAACATCTTTATTACTCGGCTCTTCATGTTATAAATCCTTCAGCCATTGTAATTTTATCAATGCATTTATTTTTGTGATTCCAACGAGTTGCAAGTAAATTTGAGCAACTCTTCTCCCTTTTCCATATCTTACTATCTCATAATTTAAACATCTATATCTAACAAATAATTTTAAACAGTTTAATAATCATTAAATCTTTACTAATTACTATCAATCAATCAATCAATCCTTGTTTCACCTCTCCTCCAGCCTCATTCCTTGTTCTTCCTAATTCGCCTAGAATCTCCGAAAGGCGATTCACCAATAAATCGCCTACGATCTATATCCATTCGTTCAGGATTTTAGCATTGGAATTCACGAATATTTCCTTTATTTATTCGCTCTGGATTTCAGCATTGGAATTCGCGAATAAATCTCCTAATATCTTTATCCATTCGTTCAGAATTTCAGCATTGGAATTCACGGATATTTCCTTATTTATTCGTTCTGGATTTCAGCACTGGAATTCGCGAATATTCTTCCGCTCTCCGAAGATTCCGAAGAATAATCCATCCCACTAGTTTCCTTTAATTTTTCTCTTTTTTTTCTCTCTCTCTGTATTATTTTCTTTGTATTATCACTACTTTTGGGAGAAACCGTTGAAATAGATAAATAATATTTGAAATAACTAATAATTTTCTAACTTAGACTTGGCGAATCTCTTATTTAGAATTTTTATTATTGTATTTTAATTTGGATCTGTGCTTCAGCGAATTCAGAAAATTTTAATTCTAACTATAACACATACGCGAGAATATATATATATATATATATATATATATATATGTCTTTGGTATAGTTTGAGGACATTTTATAGACCCTATGTACATGCGTATAGTTAGAAGCAGTGATTATTATTTAGTCGATATAGTTATTTTTGGTAATTATTGTATTTATATCGATTTTCTCAAAACTATAAATGATTTAATATGTATGGTCAACTTCGAAGACATATATATATAAGTAAGCTATGGGTTATTATGAGCACATATATATGTTTTATATATGGGTTATTATGGGACATGGATGTATAAAATTAAATTCTTTTTATTTTTCAATATAATTTAATACCAGTAATAATACCTTATAGCTATAATTGCAAACTATACTATATATTGTCTAATATTCATTATTTTATATGGATGGTTATTTTGAAGACATTGAAAATATAAACATAAGAGAACGAACTTAATCGATTATCTTACCTTACTATTTTTATGCATAAAATAATGAGAGGAATCAATTGGTTTAAAAAAAACACATAGTTCCCGAAGAAGAAAGAATATGTAATTGTTAATTGCAAATTACATTTTTTTTCTTCAAAACAACTATGTGTTTTTTAGGACCACATAGGTCCCATTTGCACATTTGCAATTAACAATTACATATTCTTTCTTCGAATCAACTATGTGTTTTCTTTACACCAATTGATTCCTCTCATTATTTTGTGCATAAAAGTAGTAAGCTAAGATAATCGAAAAATGAATATTTTACAAGATATTTTACGGTTTATGTAAAATTAAGAAATGATTTCCAGCCTCATAACTCGGAAAGAACTTAATGAAAACTAACTTATTTATAGTGTTTTGGAAAGCTCTCGATATAAGCTACAAGAATGTCCAAAAAACATATAGGGTGTTCCTTTTAAAAAAATTGAAGTGACTTTCACGTGACCTTCAAATGACTCTTCAAGGTCAAACTAATTATACCATCTTATGGCCTCCTCGGAACCATACAATTTTTGTCGAAAACGTTTTTCTCTCAAATGCTTAGTTTTTGAAAGAAAAGGGGTGTACGGGTGGTCTAGGACACCCTGTATATATATATGTATATACAGGGTGTCCATCGATTTTCGACCTAAATGAAATAAATAAGTAGATTGGCTCGAATTAAGAAGGAATGACCTGTATTGTTTTGGGATTGTTGCAATAATTAACGAAATATTGAATAAAAAAGATCGGCCAATCTGCGTGAGTAAAAGCGCGCGGCGACGAGAGTCGTCCCACCGTAATCCGATACTACGAGCGCGGCGAAGCGTGGGCGTCGCTCTCCGAGACATGATGGTGGTTTGCGATATATCGCAATACCGCGCCGAAAAATGACCCGTCCCCCCTTTTCGTGGCGAGAAAATGATGCGCTATCATTTCCACACCACCTTGCGGTAGATAGCATGGTGCGCTTTTTTTATAGTGGTTTCCCCCATAGGCCTATTCCACTCTCAATTTAAAAATTATTCAAAATGCTATTTACTATACGCTGAATATATCGTAAATGTAAAAAATTAATGGACAGTACCTTTACAAAAATTGATTCGTGGTTGAAAATCCCTCGATAAAATGTATTGCACGCGTTGATAATGTGATACGATGATAAAATTCTTCAAGAATCCTTTCTTCATCTCGTACAAGAAGACGCACTGCTGGACCGGTTATCCCGATATTATGCACGACACTCAGTTTCACA
This sequence comes from Camponotus floridanus, assembly GCF_003227725.1. Classification (NCBI taxonomy): domain Eukaryota; kingdom Metazoa; phylum Arthropoda; class Insecta; order Hymenoptera; family Formicidae; genus Camponotus; species Camponotus floridanus. The sequence continues at coordinate 98,160 of NW_020229429.1, read as the reverse complement.
TAATTATTGCACAACACGTAAAATTGTACGGCCACTTGGTTTTCGTGCACGCCCGAGAAATGATTCCATGTAAATTGCGGCCGCACGATAAATATTTTCTCCCGCTAGTCCGTATGCCACAATCATATCCGTATATTCCTGCAGAGTACACTTCATTTTCTCTGTTAATTTACTACGCAAACACAAGATTTTTATTAAAACGTCTTAGCTCTCGCACGCTGTTACCAGACTGCGTACGTCAGCAGCACGCAACTACAGCTGAGCGGACATGCGAGTGTAATTATAGTGCGCAGGCGTCGAACTCACACGTACGCTTACAGTCACATGTCCGCTCAGCTGTCAGCTGTAGTTGCGTGCTGCTGGCGTACGCAGTCTGGTAACAGCGTGCGAGAGCTAAGACGTTTTAATAAAAATCTTGTGTTTGCGTAGTAAATTAACAGAGAAAGTGAAGTGTACTCTGCAGGAATATACGGATATGATTGTGGCATACGGACTAGCGGGAGAAAATACTTATCGTGCGGCCGCAATTTACATGGAATCATTTCTCGGGCGTGCACGAAAACCAAGTGGCCGTACAATTTTACGTGTTGTGCAATAATGTGAAACTGAGTGTCGTGCATAATATCGGGATAACCGGTCCAGCAGTGCGTCTTCGTGTACGAGATGAAGAAAGGATTCTTGAAGAATTTTATCATCGTATCACATTATCAACGCGTGCAATACATTTTATCGAGGGATTTTCAACCACGAATCAATTTTTGTAAAGGTACTGTCCATTAATTTTTTACATTTACGATATATTCAGCGTATAGTAAATAGCATTTTGAATAATTTTTAAATTGAGAGTGGAATAGGCCTATGGGGGAAACCACTATAAAAAAAGCGCACCATGCTATCTACCGCAAGGTGGTGTGGAAATGATAGCGCATCATTTTCTCGCCACGAAAAGGGGGACGGGTCATTTTTCGGCGCGGTATTGCGATATATCGCAAATCACCATCATGTCTCGGAGAGCGACCCGCCCACGCTTCACCGCGCTCGTAGTATCGGATTACGGTGGGACGACTCTCGTCGCCGCGCGCTTTTACTCACGCAGATTGGCCGATCTTTTTTATTCAATATTTCGTTAATTATTGCAACAATCCCAAAACAATACAGGTCATTCCTTCTTAATTCGAGCCAATCTACTTATTTATTTCATTTAGGTCGAAAATCGACGGACACCCTGTATATTCCTATATATAAAGAATAATTTTATAATTTCGAGGACATACTAGTGTATGTCCTCGAAATTTACCAACTACGAATTCTTGTAATAATATATTCTTTTGATTTGTTCATTCTTATTGATGCACATAAATTTCAGTTGTGTCCGAATATTATGATATTTGATGTTTGACAATTACACATCTTATATAATTAAAACTAAAAATGATTGAAAACAATTTTTTTTCTTGTTAAACAGGAATTGACTTTTTATATAAGTATTATATCATGCTCGCAATATTCAACTAAAATGCATATACATCAATGGAAATAAACAAGTAGAAAAGAATATATTATTACAGAAATTCATAATTGGTAAATTTTGAGGACATGCTAATCAATTACAAAACGAGATTTATATTACGATATCTCTATGTATGTATACATATTTCTTTTCCACCTTTTCTTCTTTCATTTTTTTCTATTAGTTATCTTTAGTTCATTTGCCTTTGTATCAATGATAATTAAAATAATATGCACAAAAAAATGCGGTTTGTATTTATCTCTTGATGATATACTAGTACATTAAAATGTTTAAAATATAACAAGTTTTCTGCAATCTCCACTGATTGATTATTTCTGATAAATTTTTTTAGTAATTTAATAATTACTATTTTAATTTGTAATTTGAGAATATCGAAAATAAGTAGAAAATCGAAAAAATTCATGATTGGTATATTTTCAGGACATAAATTTACTTATGACTAGCGACGCATTGTAGAAGAGACTTTAAGGCTACGTTCCATTTAACGATTGCAATGTTCACGAGCGTAATCTGTTTTTGTTTAACTTTTAGCAAACAGCAAGGACGAGATAATTTCGTGAGCACTGCGATCGTAAAATGAAATGTAGCCTAAACATATTCTGCAGTGACATCATGTGTGTCGCATCGATAATGCGCCAATCTCATGTGGTTTTACATTCGTTTTTTTTTTCCTAGCATTAAAACGAAGAAAACGAATACTAAATTATACAATAATGCAATCTTTATATTAATTTAGTAGTATGTATCCTTAAAATATGTCTTATGTATATATTTCTGTTTTCTCCAGTATATATGTTTAATTATCATCTTTACAAGAAGAACGAAAATAAATTATATTAAAAATAATTAATAAAAGCACATAAATTACAAAAATATATAAACAGGAAAACTAAGAGTTTATTGTATTATACGTTTAATACGTATAATACGTTTTTATACGTATAATACGTTTTAATTTATTAGCATATTTTACATCAATGCCATATCTTTCCGACTTTCTCCTCATTTTTAACATTTTCAAATTAACAGAAAGGATTTGATAAACATTAAATTAATAAAAGAATTTATTAGAAATAATCAGTAAGGTGAGATAGCAGAAATAGTGATTATTATATTGAAAACATCTTAATTTATTAAAATATATCTTCAAAATACGAATCGAGTGATTTTCTCAACTTTATATATATTTCCTTAATTATTGATACAAAAGCAAATAAACTAAAAATAATTAATAGGAAAAGACTGCACAAAGAAAGAATATATACAGGATGTCCCATTATAAAACATCCAGTCGAATATCTCGAAAACCAAACCCAGGAGAGAAAAATGTTTCAGACAAAAGTTGTTTGGTTTCGAGGAGGCCATAAGATGGTACCATTGGTTTGACCTTGAAGAGTCATTTGAACGTCACGTAAAGGTCACCTCAATCTTTNTGTAAAAAGAAGCAGAAGACACGACAAGGCGCGCGTCTAAGCGATATCTTTGTAAATCGTAGATCGCGGCGTATTTGTTTTTTTGTACGAATGAGGAATAATTTTTTTGTACGAATAAAAAAAAAATCATTTTTTTATACGAATAAAGAGTCGTTTCTTTTCGATCGCCTCTCTAGCGCGTCCTAGAGTATCTTCCTATCCCTTTTTCTATTTTTTGTCATCGTTGTGTTTCTTTTTTTAAAAAAAAAAAAGTTCGCTCTCTCGATCATCCTTCTCGCGCGTCCGAGCGTTACGTACCCTCCCCCCCTCGCCTCCTCCTTCTCCCTCGTACTCGCATTCCGGCGGAGAACGACGACGCATCGCCGAAGGACGCGCGCGCGATAGTTCGCCACCGTCCCGACCCCCGCGCGTCTCGCACGAGCCATGACGCGCGTCGCGTTATCGCTCGCGCTGACGATATCCCTGCTCGCGGCCGTCGCGGCGACGTCGACCACGATGACGTCGCGGAGGCGTCCCGTTATCTTCGAACCTACGGCTTTCTGGAGAACGAGGAGAATCATCAGCAGTCGTCGCTACTGGACAACGCGACCGCCCTGAGCGAAGCGCTGTCGTTGTTTCAGGAATACTACGGTCTGCCGGGAAACGGCGTTCTGACCGTGGAAACGATTCGCGTCATGCGCAGGCGCGATGCGGCGTCGCGGACATTCGCGCCTACAGCCCGTTGACGAGAAAGTGGCCGAGGGCGCATCTCACGTGGAACTTCAAACTAGCGAACAGAGATACTCTGCGCACGACTCAGAGCGCGTTCGCTCTGTGGTCCGAGCAATCCGCTCTGACGTTCTTCGCGCGACTCGCTGCGCCCCGATATACTGATATCCTATCAATCCGGCGCTCACGCGTACGAGAACAGCGACAAGGGGCTCGTGCCCGTCGCCGTTCGCGGGACCGGATCGGTCGTCGCTCACGCGTTTCTTTCCGACGGGAGAGCCCGATCAGGTGACCGAGGTGCACGTCGACGAGACGGAGCCGTGGCACATCACGCTGACCAAGCCCTCGTCGGACAGGCTGTATCTCCTTCAGACGCTGACGCACGAGATCGGTCACACTCTGGGTCTGACTCACAGTACGAGGGATGACTCGGTCATGTACGCGTACACGCCTTCGGAGGAAAGGCGATATCCGCTAAGGCTGAGCGTAGAGGACGTCGTAAACGTGCGAAAATCTCTACGGATCGAGAGAGACGACGACTCCTAGGATCGTCGACGTCACTCGACCGACGACCGCGGCGACGACCGCGACGACGACGACGAGAACGACGACGACGACGGCCTCGAGGACGACGACGGCGGCCGCGGCTCAGCCGACGACCGCGAGAACGGTCGAGCCGCCGCTCGTTCCCTCCGATACCACGGATCTATGCGCCTTGAAGCGCGTAGACGGAGCGCTAATCATGAATCGTCGCCTGTACGTCGCGCGTAAACGCAACGTGTGGCTCGTCGATATGAGGGAGAGACGCTACGGAGCGCCCTTCTCGTTCGCCGACTACTTTAAATTCCTCCCCCGCAATCTCACTCGCGTATCGGCCGTGTATCAGAGACCGTCGGGCGATATCGCGATATTCGTCGGCGACTACGTCTACCTCGCCGATTCGAATTTTCATCTTAAAGCGGGATGGCCTAGATCCGTCGAATACGACGGATTTCCCCGCGACGCTAGGATAAACGCCGCGATAAACACGCACGCCGGACGCAAGTTACGTCATATACAACGACGATAAGATAGCCGAGATGAACGACTGCGCGATGACCGTCGCGAGGCACGGCGCTCTGCGGGACACGTTTTCCGGGATACCACCCGCGATAACGGCCGCCTTCCGTCACGTCGACGGTAATCTCTATTTTCTGAAGAAACGCGACTATTACGCGTACAGCGAGTTCCTCGACGCGATAATCTCGGCCGGTCCCTTCGATCTTAGCATACTGGGAATAGAATGCCCAGCCGATGGCATTCTGCATCGATTGAGCGAACTCGTCTCCAAGCTGTATCGCCTGGAATACGCGTCCTTCGAAAGACCGCGCAACGGCGACGACGATGACGATGACTAAGATCAGGAAATCCTGAAACCTAACGTTAAGATTACATTTAATATGCTGTTCTAAACCGCTGTTCTAAACCGCTTCCGCTGCATTAATTAACGCGCGCGTCGAGAATAAAGATTTCGCGACGACGATCGAGATCGCATCGTAAGTATATAAGACGCGTCTCGATCGTTGCGCGCGACATTTCCAACGGTACTCGCGATTAACGCGCGTTCGATTCTCAACGGACGTCTACGACGAATCTCTCTACGACGCCGTCGCCACCGCAGTGTCTTCCTACGAACATCGAAGCCCTGTTCGCGAGACCGATCATGTTCGCCGGACTAGGACAGGAGTACCGCAGAGTGTTCGGGGACTCGTCCGCGACGCCCGCGACTCCGTCGGCGCCGCCGATGACGGGCCCCTTCGTCGTCCCGTCTAATCGTCGAGACGATTACGCGGCTTCCGCCAAGGACGAGGATACCCGCGATCGTTCCGACACTCCGCCCGTGATCAAGAAAGCACGACTGTACACCGAGGACGAGTGAGTACGCGCGAGTCACCTCGCCCGAGCGCTCTCGATCTCCGCCTCGATCGGCTATTTTCGCGTAATAACGTCGTCTTTTTTTTTTACAGATGGAATAGAAACTGGCTGTTCAAACGCGAGATCAATTTCGCGAGACATCCGATTCGAATACTAGGAAGACGATATCCTCTGACCAAAACGGCGTACAAATATATCGACATCGCCGTAGCCGTGAAGCGCGAATCTCGAGTCGACATCGTCCTAGGAGACTGCCACGGAAAGGAGATATCTCTGACGCCCGACATGTGGAAGGATTTGCTCGCTCTGCGCAACGATATACTGCCGTATTTCGAGAACGAATTGGACGAGGCTGTCGCGCGCCCTCCGACGTCCATAATGACCGTATATATATATATATATATATGTATATATATATATATAATATATATATATATACATATATATATATATGTGTGCAGTGTTGTGCAAGGTACTTTATTTTCAGTACCTACGTACAGCCCAGGTAGCAAGATGACGTCTAAAGACGTCTTAAAGATGTCTATGACGTCATTAAGACGGTATTAAGACGTCATTTGACGTCATTCTGCTACTAGCGAGGTACAGGTACTCTGGAAAAAATGTATCGACGTACAGATACAGATACTCTGCAAAAAATGTACCAAGGTAGAGATATTTCATATTATGAAATACCTCTGCCTCGGTACATTTTTTCCAGAGTACCTGTACCTGTACCTGTACCTCAGTGCTGAAAATAAAATACTTTGCACAACACTGTATATGTGTGTGTGTATATATATAAAAGAATCTAAACAGAAAACAATACATGTTATATAAATATATATATATATATAATATATATATATATATAACATGTATTGTTTTCTTTTTAGATTATTTTCTTTTTTTTGTTAGAGTATTCTTTAAATTAAAGTCCTGTAAATAAAACATTTAATAAACGACATGATTGAATTTGCAGATTGGAAAAAGATTTAAGAAAAGAAGAAAGAAGAAAGGATGAGGACAGAGAAAGTGAGATGAGTGTAGAAGAAGAAGCAACTGACGAAGAAAATGAAAGAAAAGAGAAGGAAAAGAAGAAGAAAAGAGGAGGAACTACATTAAAGGAGAGAAATAAAAAGTATGTATTTTTAAATATATATAAAAAGTTTTAAAATTATTTCTATTTTGTACATTTAATTTAATTGTTTAATTGCTACGTTTTCTGTGTTCATTAGGTATTATTCAACAAGAGCGAAGAGAGGAGGATGGAGAGGAGGATGGAGAGGAAACTGGAGAAGAGACGATACAGGAGTCTGGAGAGGAGGATGGAGAGGTGGAAGATGGAGAGGAGGAAGAGGAGGATGGAGAGGAGGAAGAGGAGGATGGAGAGGACGAGAATCTGGCTCTGGGCCAGTTTTCATTTTTAACTATCGTTGAAAACTATAAAAAAATATAATATAAAAATAATATAAAAAATATAAAATAAAATAATATAATAATATAAAAAAATTAAAAAAAATATATATAATAATAAATATAATATATATGTATTAAAAAATAATAATATTAATAAAATAATATATAACATGAAGATTTGAATATTAATTTTTTTTATTATAATAAATAATATCTTTTCTCTCTTTCCTATATTCTTCCCTATTCCTATTTCTTTTGGTTGCCATTTTTCAAGGGTCATTATGTCTAAATATTTCTACGTTACCTACATGGTATCGACATATTACCCACACGTTACCTACATGTCAAAATTCTCATGCAGCGCCTCACTGTTATAAATCGGTGAACTATAAGGCATGAAAAATGGCCTCGTAAGCGAGAAATGACAGCCCAATTTACGTTGCGTCCCATTTCATAATTATTTGCTTTGTGCTAGTGTTGTGGTATGCAATGTATTAAGAAAACTTGTAAAAATGGACGGATACTAAGCTGTATAAGGAACAAACTTTAGAAAGTAACATTTTCCTCTCCTTTCGACAGCTGTCAAATCGTGTTTTTTCGCATTTTCAAGGCTTCATTTTGGACTCAATTTACGGCTATTTATAAAGTGTCAAAGGAAAAGATTAGTATCCGTCCATTTTTACAGGTGTGCTGAAGAGATTGGTAATCTTATTTCATTCAAATATGTTTTTATTTAGATGTCAGTCGCAATATAAATCTGGGTGTCCTTTCTCGCTTATGACGTTACGATTTCAAGATGGCCGCGGTGACTACTCCGGAGCCTTAAATCGAGTAACCATATTATCGAGTAACCATATTAGCATTGTCATCCTTGAGATTAGGAATTGCCGATAAGAATTGCCGAAAATATTGTGAGATCTTGTTACCGATTATCGCGAGGAAAAATTTTAGATTCGATTTATATCGAAATTTTTCAGGATACGTTTACTGTTAAAATCTACCGTAATTATAATTCTTGAGTCTCCTTTATCTGTAATTAATTACTTTCGGATACCGTTATTTTAAGCTACCGTCAAAAATTTATGTAAAAGATACTTCGAGATATATCGAAATTCTTCGTGAGGCTTGTGCCTCCAAGGGTGTTCCGAAAGTATACGCGTTACCAGAGTCTGATCGTAAATCTTTCTTTACCGTTGATTACCGGCAATTTTGTAGGGAAAAATTAATCCAATTTATACTGAATTCGTTGGCGAGGCCCGTGCCTCTCTGTATGTTCGGAAATCGGGCTAGTCCGCGGGTATTATAGATTACCGAACCGCTAATCATTTATTTGATTTTCTGTTCCTGTTATGATTTTTGAGTTATATTTGTTTCGGTATCGCTCTTTGTGTGGATTTATAGTTTTCTATTCTGAATAGAGTGTCCCGTTATTGTTATATTTAACCTTCGCGTCAGCCGTTACCGATTTGAATTTCATTGTTGTTCAAACTTATGTTACCGATTATTTAGATGCTGAGACTTATCTGTTTCTTTTCTTATATAGCGAATTATCTATTTGTCGGACTTATCTGATATTTTGAATTGTCTATTATATTAATTTGTCTCTTATATGAATTTTCTGATATTTTGAATTGTCTATTATATTAATTTGTATCTTATATGAATTTTCTGATATTTTGAATTGTCTATTATATTAATTTGTCTCTTATATGAATTTTCTGATGTTTTGAATTATCTGCTATATTAATTTGACTCTTATATGAATTTTCGGATATATCGACCTATTGTACTGATTCATCTACTACCTGAATTTTCTTATATTCTGAATTTATCTATTATATTGCTCTTGTCTCTGTATTATCATAATTTAATATAACTTAAGTCTGTGTAACTAACATAATATTGAGCGTCGATTATTTCTCTCTCCCGATTATCCTCTAGCGTTCTCTCTCTATAAAACACAAGAATCCTGCCCCTCGGCACACTGAGCCCGGACATTACCGTTACCATACCAATATCGTGGCGCGGAATTACCGCGCCTGGCGCCCAAATTCACTCTCTTTCCAGGAGATTGACAAGTTACCGTTTTTTTGGAGATACCGTTTTAAAACCCAATACCGTCAGCTACCGTAACCGCCAAACTTGCACGCTACCCCTCGGGATCGGCGTTCTCGAAATGGGCAAATGTGTCGCAGTTTACATGTCAGGAAAACATTGTCGACTTGTGGAAGCTGGATACGCTGGGTATTATGGATCCTAGCTTGAAAAAGAGATGATGCACACCAAGCAAAAGTTAAAGAGAATTTTCAGCATACCATTGAGATGAATGAAGAAGGTCGATATGAAATATTTCTTTCTTGGAAGGAAGATTACTTACCACTGATAGAAAATAAAGGATCGGCTATAAAACGACTTGAGTCTACTACTAAAAGACTTAAGGCTTAAAATCTTTATGATACGTACCAACAAATTTTTGAAAAATAGTTGTCCAAAGGCATTATTGAAAAGGTTCCGGAGGATGAAGTAAACTACAATGCCTACTATCTACCTCATAGAAATGTGATCAAAGAAAATAGTACTACGAAAATAAGGCCTGTATTTGACGCATCCACTTCTTGGAAAACTCCACCGTCACTGAATCATTATCTCGAAACAGGTCCTAATTTGATTGAACAAATTCCGAGAATTCTACTACGTTTTAGACAACGAAAGATAGGAATAACTGCAGACATTTGGAGTGCTTTTTGCAAATAAGTGTTTCATCTGACGATAGAGACGTATTGCGGTTTCTTTAGTGGAAGAAGACTCGTCCAGAAGAAATAGAAGTATACAGACATGGGCGAGTAATTTTTGGAGTCTCCAGCAGCCCTTTCTTCTTACGAGCAATGATCGAATATCAGTAGGGAGAATAGGTCGATTCTAACCCACTTTTTCCACGGGTGCGAGAGAGAGGTCTCGTAGAGCGAGAGAGATAGAAAGATATCCAAGGGGCAGGGTGACGGCGGCGCGGGTGAGCAGGGGGGGGTAGGTAGGGCGAGGGGAGCCGCTCGCCGTCGGGTGGGTAAACGGAGGGTCGCGACGTCACGCGGCGGGGGAGGGCGAGGGGGCGGCGGGGCGAGGGGGGAGCGGACGGCGGGTCGCGACGTCACGCGGAGGGTAGGGCGAGGGGGCGGCGGGGGCGGAGCGCGGTTCGGCGCTAGAGCGAGGGAGAGGGGGGAGAGAGCGCGCGTCCCTGGTTACGGCGGGCGCGCGTCCCTGGTTACGGCGCGTCGGAGCGTCTCTGGACGCGGCGCGCTAGGCGCGCGCGATAAGCGGCGATCGCCCTGGCGTCGGGCGCGTCGCGCGCGATAAGGTCGGCGTTGATAATAGAGCGGATGTATTCGACGCAGGCCTGGAAGAGATACGACGTAAGATTTATATAACGTACGATTTTATACAAAATATTATTTTATACGATGTATAATGTACGATGTATAATGTACGATGTATATTAGATTTATTTCAAGCAGGAGGAGGAGGAGGGAATTCTTTGTGAAGCGAGAAGAGACGAGGGCGACGTAAATCTAGGAGAGAGATAATAAATTACGCGTACAATTTATTTATTTAGTTATTCGTTTATTTATTATATCGCGTAGATACATGCGTACGTCGAGAATAACATCGGTACTCGCGATCGTTTCGCCTTACAAATTGTGATAGAGTCCGAACAGCAGAGCGTGCAACTCGCAGTCGATCAGATCGTTCGCGTTGAAGTGCTCGTGCCGGCGAATCGCTTCGGGAATATCGCCGGGGTGATCGGTCTCCGTCGCGATATCTAGAAAACGCGATAACTTGGCGTCCACGATCTCGAGTACGCCGGTCAACGACGCGATGATGCGATTGACGCACAGCTCGAGAACGAACAGCGCCTTCACGGTGGATTGCGACAGAGCGATGCGATTCTTCGGCGTCTCGAATCGCAGAGTCTTCAGATTGTTTATCTTGCCGAATCGAAGCGTCACGGTTCCGTATATATATATATATATAATAACACACAAACCTTTTTTTTCTTAATTCTTGTTCCTTCTCTTCCTTCTTCTTTCTCTCTCTTCTCTCTTCCTCTTTCCTTCTCTCAACTTCATTCCTTCTTCTATCTTCCTCATCTTTCTTCATCCTTTTGTCATTCTTCATCCTCTCTGTTTCTTTTCCCATCATTTATCTTTTCGACTGGATCTATTTATATAATAAATAAAATTAATGTATAAATATTATATATACGTCACTACTTCACGTTATTGTTTTATTATAGTATATTCCGAATGATTTTCTATTATAATATTAAAAGAATTATAATTATACAAGTATTTATTATAATATTTACGTATATATATACTCACATGTTGCTTGCACCGCAGTAAAGCATGGACTGGTTTACATTAACAATACTCGCCGCTTCTCGCCGCCTTTTTCGCTAGTTTTTTGTTTTCGTCGCGCGCGATATCTTATTACATCTTTGTGTGCTAAGTACTTTAACAATCGAGCGATCTAATAGACAGCTCAAGTTTTCATTACTTTCATAAAGTGATATTATGGAAACGCGTGAAATTAGTGAAAAAATGTGCGACGAAGTTAATGAACGAATTTATGGGAGAAGGCGCAATACAAAAAAGTACCGATTATCATGCAAGCGGCTAAGCAGACGAAAATCAATAAATAAAAGGTAACATTATTTTATTAGTAGAAAAGAAAGTAGAAAAATTACCATGCACACTGTTCGTTATATAGCCAAAGTAATGAAAGCCAGTGTACATCAATTATGGTAATTAATCTTGGTATCACGGATTTTATCACGGATGAACTATTTTTATAAAATAGTACTGTCAGTACCGTAACTAGGGCGGGTACTATCAGTACTTTATTAGAAACGTACCCGAGTGAAGCAATAGAGCGCAAAGCTTATTATCAGACATTGTGTAAAAAATTTTTTTATTGAATATAGCACTCTTTATCTGCCGTTGACTCTGCACCATTCAGTATGAAGACGGCATTGCACGTGCACTTGAGTCCGAAAGTATCACGCTGCAAACTAGGGTTCAATTTCAATCTGTTCAATTTTTTTTCAAATTTTTTAAATGTTTGTTTTTATGTTGCATGTAACTGAGTCACAAATTATAGTTATTTATGAAAAACAAAATTAATGTTTATTTATTAAAAAAAAATGAATTGAAGTAACAAATATGCGGTTTTTAAAAGAGTAAAACAATTTTTCTTATTTATAATGTATTTTATTTATTTTAAACAAAATTACATATATATTTTATTGGTTAAAAACAAAATTATTTCATATTATTTTTTTTATTTGTTTATATTATTTTTTGTTAATTTTTTGGTATTATTAATTTTTTCCTGTTTTTTTCTTAAAAGAATTATGTTAGTCAAAATAATTTTATATAATTCAACATTAATTCGTTTTTAAATCAATAAACACAATTTGGGGCCCAATTATACGTAAAAAAAATTGGAAAAAAAATCGAAAATAGGAATCGAACTTAGTTCGTAGCGTGATATTTTCGTATTCAAATGCTCGCGCTACACTGCCTTAATGGTGAATGGTGCAAAGTTACTGATACATAAGGAATGCTGTATTTATTAAATAAATGTTCTCAAAAACGGTTGAGCGTTTCATCTTTTTGCTACACTGCAGTATTCCTCTAATAAAGTATTATACTATAAAAAAAGCTAATTAAATTTATATATATATACAGGGTGTCCTACACCACCCGTACACCCCTTTTCTTTCAAAATCTAAGCATTTTAGAGAAAAACGTTTTCGACAAAAATTTGATAGTTTTGAGGGAAACATAAGATGGTGTCATTGGTTTGACCTTGGATGGCATTGTTAAGGTCAGGTCAAGGACACCTTTAATTTCTTAAATGGAATTACCTATTTTTATTGCATATTCTTATAGCTTATGTCGAGAGCTTTCCAAAACACATTGAATACTTTTCGATTTATAAGGTTTAAAGTAATATCTTAATTTTACATAAACTATAAAATATTTAGTAAAATATTTATTTCTCGATTATCTTACCTTAATACTTTTATGTACAAAATAATGAGAGGAATCAATTGGTCTAAAAAAAACACATAATTGTTCCGAAGAAAAAATATGTAATTTGCAATTAACAATTACATATTTTTTCTTAAAAACAACTGTGTGATTTTTTTTACACTATTTAATTCCTCTCATTATTTTGTACATAAAAAGTATTAAGGTAAGATAATCGAGAAATAAATATTTTACTAGATATTTTATAGTTTATGTAAAATTAATATTTTATTTTAAGTTTTATAAATCGAAAAGTACTCAATGAAAAAATACTTTATTATAGTGTTTTGGAAAGCTCTCGACATAAGCTATAAGAATATGCAATAAAAAATAGGTGATTCCATTTAAGAAATTAAAGATGTCCTTGACCTGACCTTAACGATGCCATCCGAGGTCAAACCAATGACACCATCTTATGTTCCCCTCAAAATCATATAATTTTTGTCAAAAACGTTTTTTTCTAAAATGCTTAGTTTTTGAATGAAAAGAGGTGTACGGTTTCTAATGACATATTGATTTGTAGTTATCCGTTATTTTTGCAATAAGAGTAGCAAAGAAGTTTGAAGGATCTGAATATCTATATAGTAAGCAAAGAGGACCGTCTAATTTTAATGAAATATGACGGGGGTGATGGCGGGTTCTTTGCTTATTTATTTAGAGATGTTTAACATATAGTACAAAAAAGAGTGATATCCCTAAAAAATTACCCTTTTAAAAAAAAGGTAAATAAAGGTGCTAAGTCCGCGTAAAAAACAGTATATGTATTTGCAAAATGGTGTATTATTAACTGTAAAAAACTACTGTATTGTATATCCTACAAAAATAATGATATCAAAAAAGTTGCGCTAAGTGAAAATAAAAGTTTATAAAAATACTTTAACCAAAAAAAGTTATACAAAATAGCTGATTTAATTTTCTACATTATATCCTAGAAAAATAATGATATCCAAAAATTACGCTAATTGAAAATAAAAACTTAAAATAATTTAACTAAAAAAAATTGTACAAAATAATTGTTTTAATTTCATACAAATAATATTAAAAAGTTGCGCCAATTGAATAAAAATTTTTACTATAAAATAGACATATTTCTTTTTTATTTTCAATATTAAAAGAAAAATGATATTAAATGAATTGTAATATATCTATTATAAAAAATCGAATTGAAAATATGAACAATCATATACATTGCAATAATCATATGCATATATCCTGAAAAGTTTAATTAAAAAAAAGAAGAAAATGATAATACAAAATACAAAATTAAAAATTAGAAATTAATAAATAAAAAATAAAAATTTATATAAAAATTAAAAATTAATACATATAAAAAAATTTTAGTTAAAAAACTTAGCGCTGCTACGCTGAACAATGTGCTAATGAAATTAGCAGCGCTAAGTTTTTTAACTAAAATTTTTTTATATGTATTAATTTTTAATTTTTATATAAATTTTTATTTTTTATTTATTAATTTCTAATTTTTAATTTTGTATTTTGTATTATCATTTTCTTCTTTTTTTAATTAAACTTTTCAGGATATATGCATATGATTATTGCAATGTATATGATTGTTCATATTTTCAATTCGATTTTTTATAATAGATATATTACAATTCATTTAATATCATTTTTCTTTTAATATTGAAAATAAAAAAGAAATATGTCTATTTTATAGTAAAAATTTTTATTCAGTTGGCGCAACTTTTTAATATTATTTGTATGAAATTAAAACAATTATTTTGTACAATTTTTTTTAGTTAAATTATTTTAAGTTTTTATTTTCAATTAGCGTAATTTTTGGATATCATTATTTTTCTAGGATATAATGTAGAAAATTAAATCAGCTATTTTGTATAACTTTTTTTGGTTAAAGTATTTTTATAAGCTTTTATTTTCACTTAGCGCAACTTTTTTGATATCATTATTTTTGTAGGATATACAATACAGTAGTTTTTTACAGTTAATAATACACCATTTTGCAAATACATATACTGTTTTTTACGCGGACTTAGCACCTTTTTTTACCTTTTTTTTAAAAGGGTAATTTTTTAGGGATTTCTTTTACCTGATTGGTCAATCTAATGAGATTGACCAATCACCAGAGCGCCTCTCGGACCGCAGCCATATTATCGAACAGACCTTATAACGATACGACGAAAAAGCTAGTGAGATTAGGTTAAGGGCCGTAGCACATAGCATATCGTAATGGTCTTAAAAGTCTTAAGCCTATCGCACACAAAATTGCATAGCTTGCATGTGCATAGCATAAGACGATATGGACCAATGAGCATCGAGTATTATGTTATGTAAGTCAATATGGCGACTTAATACTCGATGCTCATTGGTCCATATGGTCTTATGCTATGCACATGCAGCTATGCAATTTCGTGTGCGATAGCCCTAAGGGCCTATCCAGACAAATGCACCTATGCAAGTTTGTCTGGATAGGCCCTTAGACTTAAGGTGAAAGCACATAAAATTGCATAGGCGCATAACCATAAGCATAAAGAAATTGATTGGTTCACAAATATATGCATAAGAAAATGAACCAATCAATTTTCTTACGCTTATGGTTATGTGTTCCTGCAATTTTATGTGCTTCCACCTTAAGAAGTACTTTTAATTTAACAGACCACCACCATTATAGATACGACTAATTTCACTAGCCATTATAAAATACGCAAGGAAGTGTACAAAACATTAGTAATAATTAAAGATATTGCAAAAGTCTCACAACTTCTAGAAGTATTGTATAAAGCATAGGTGATGCAGCAATTTATGTCTTCTATTGTAGGAAGTTTTGTAATTTTTTGTCTTCTACATTGAGTTCGCGAGATTCGATTACAATCTTATTAACACTTACTCCATAATCAGCAATGAACAGTTTTTAAGTATTAATACTCAACAATTTAATTGATGAATGCAATGATAAGTATTAAAATAATATAAATATAAAAATCATAGAGAATATGTACAGAATATATATAAATAGAATAGTATATGCAGGGTATATATAATGTATATAATGTATATAGGGTTCTTTTTACAGCTACTAATAGAACAACTATATATAATTATTTATAAATTTGTAAAAGAAATGTGTATTAATATCAATAAGATAGAGAATATGGTAAAGGTACAATTCAATGCATTTTGCATGTATTGTACTATTTTTTTGTTTATTTGCTTCAGATACCATGTACTTTTATTGTTAGATTAATACGACTTTTTTTCATTGTAAGGAGAAAGAATCCTTAATTCTATATATACATATTAGTTTCATTATTTTATTAAAATATGAAATCAATTTGCAACATATACTTTATCATATATTCTTTTAAATAAACGTGACATGTAATTCTAATATGAAAGGAGAACAAAACCTTTAGGTATTTTTACTTTGCATCATTAAATAATATTACATACGATTATAATATAAAAATAAACATAAAAATAGTACATCTTATACATTTTCTCCTTATTATGTAGCTAAAAAAACTTCTTATTACGTACCTGAAAAATATAATTAATGAAAGAAAACGGATACTTAAGTCGTATATAAAATTCTTTTATAAAATAAATGTTCACAAGTTGGTGTCTATATTATGTATCTATATTAATATATCTATATCACAGTACTTTCTTTTATTCATGTATTTAACATAAAATAAAAATAAAAATATTTTGTTATAAAAGTTCAGTCTGTAATCTCATGCAATGTTTAAACTTAAAACAACGAACATAAAAAATGTAATTGTTGCACAATAATTATCACATTATAAAAATCAAATATATCTAATTACTTTTTTAATTAAAATTTAAATGAAACTTTCAATATTCATTTCGTGCAATATTTAAACAAAATAGCAAATATAAAAATTATATAATTATAAAACTATATAATTATCACATTATGGAAAATCAAGCAAATATTATTAAAGTTTTCATATTCATTTTGTGCAACATTTTAACAAAACAACAAACCTAAAATTTATAAATATCACATTTATAATTATCACAATTAATAAAGTTCAAATTATAAAGTTTCAATGTTGCACATTAAATTATTTCTTCAAATATAAAAAAATATTAATAGTTTTTGTAATAAATGACTTTAAAAATTTAATTTTTTCTTTTGTGTATGTAGCCATATTCTCATTTGTGGAACTGATCGTTTAGCCAGACATGGAGTATTAGATATAAGATTCTGCATTTCTTTTCCAGTTATTAATGTATTAGTCTGTAATTGTTTTTTAAATGCTTCTAATACAACATTTTTCTCTTCTTGTGTCCACTGTGTTCGTTTAACAGGCGTTGCAAATGCATCTGCATATAAAGAAAATTAGGAGCATTTTCACAGATACATAAATAAATCTTTTTTATTTTGTGATTATTTAATATTATAAATAACGTTATTAACTTATTGATCGAATGTACACTGTAAATTAGATCCTTACCTCCTGATCTACGTTTTTTTTGTACCGCTTTCACTTCATTTTTTGTACGTTTTTTATACATTGGACTTGAAAATGAGCCTACATTAGAAACATAGAAACATAGAAACATGTTAAAATGATAAAGAAGTAATCTATATATTTAGAAAATAAATTTTTTACTCACTATCACTTGATTGTTGTAAATAACTAATTTTGTTAAATATTTCATTATTCTCTGTAATTTCTGTGTTTATATTACTTTCATCCTCATCGCTGTCGCTTTCATCAATTAAATTGTTTGCTTTATCCCTCACGCCTTGTGCAGCTTCTAGCAGTTGTGAGACTTCTGTAATATCTTTAACTATTACTGGTTTTCTGTACACTTCTTTGTGTATTTTTTCATGGTGACCCATAAAATTGGCCAAATCTGTAATCTGATGATCTGTTAAATTAAGAGTAATTCCCATAGTGGCTATATGTTTTTTGAGTGTAGTGCCACGTAATGTTTCAGGAAATTCAGTTCCACTCTCTTTAGCAAAACGCAACATGGCTCGATATGCATTTAAATGTTTATCAATAACTTTGTCATGTCCTGGAATACCAAATAAGTAAGGATTTTTCACGTGCACTTTGGCTTTATTTCTTAATTGTAAAAACATTTGTGCACATTCTAAATTAAGTTCATCTAATATTATAGGAACAGTTCTTCCTAACTTTCCGCGTATACAAAATCGTACATATTTTTGTGCCTGTTCTATTTTTTCCTTAGATAAGCCACTGAATGTATTAATATTTTCATTAATTCTATCGTAGCTTTTGAAATCAGAAATTAATATCCGTTCAGTTTCTCCTGGCCGACGACGGTTAAATAATTGTATTGATGTTAAAGTAGCTTCACCAAGAGAAATCCAATCAGATAATAAAAACTTGTTTTTTAAATTATTGTATGATTTCTTTTGAATTTTTAATAAATGATTCCGCAATTTTTTTATATCCTCCATTGTAGGAAGTTTAGTAATTTTTTGTCTTTTAAATTGAGTTTGAGATTCAACTACAGTTTTGTTAACGCTTGCTCCATAATCAACAGTTAACAGTTTTAAAAAATTTTTCACATTTGTTTTCGTGTTATCGTCATGTTCCTTTATGCATCTGGTTATTAAAAGTTCACCAATATACTTTACGTATGTATCAAGATTAGACGCAATGGCAGGCTTTTCATAAGTATCTTTTTCTTTGTTATATTGTGCAACAATATTTATGGCATCTAAAAAAGTATCATAATATTTTGGATCATAAATAGAAGTTAAAGACGTTATATCATTGTTAATATTTCTCATCGTTATCAATAGCCGACTTACGAGCCGTAATCGAGCTCGAATCATTTGTAAATGATGCGATGAATGCCTATATTTTTTGCTCTGGGAATTTGCATATAATATCAACAAACTATCGTAACGAATATTGCGTGTTACGTCATCATTTCTCATTGCTGGTAATACTAATCGCCGTACTCTCTCATCAGCATCTTTGAGACATTTGCCTTCTAATTTCCGGCCCATTACTTTAACGATGCGACTATTCTTTCCTGTCCGACCTGTACATTTTTTAAAATGATGTCGTATTGTCGATTTTAAATAATGGCCCTTGCAATTCCCACATGCCAGATAATTTTTAAGAACTTTAGGATGATTTTCTCTTGCCCGTCTGCAAGGAATAAAACCTTGTCCTTCATATTGTTTTTCAATATTAAATATGAAATTTCCTTTTTTTCTTAAAATATCGATGATATTTCTTCTTTCTCTACAACCTTTAGGTAAATATTTGAACTTTTGAACATCAGGTTCGTTAGAATGAACTAATTCGAAATGTCGAGCAATTTTTGTTTGCAATTTGTTATAAAACACACACATATATTTTTTTATGCCAATAAGTTTTGTAGGTATTACTGTTTGCTCATCTTGCCGAGTTTCACATTCCTTAGAATTACTAACATCCATGCCTGTAGATATTGTTGAATCATTTTGTGCGTTAGAAAAGTTGTTTTTGATGTCATTTCCATGTTCTGATTTCTCTGTGTCTTCAGAATCACTCGCAGTTAATGAATATTCCCTTTCTACATAATCAGAATCATTTTCAATATCTGTCTCTATTTACAAAAACATTAAATAATAAGTTTAAACATTAGAATATAATTAAAATTAAGTAACAGCATATAATATGGCTCTAATACCTTGTACTTTTGTATCAGTATCTTGCGCAAAGCACAAATTAACATTGTTTGTTTCAATTTCTTGAAATTTGCAGGAAGTTGAAGGAGACTGTTTCTCGTTATTATTATCTAGTGAAATTGAATTAAAACATACATCTATAACATAATAATAATAAAATAATGTGTATTAAATATCTAATTAATGATTAACAATAATAGTAATTAAATAATTTATAGAAAAATAATAGCAAATATAAAACTTAATAGTTTTATGTACAATTTATACAAAATAAAGACAATTACCTGTATTAAATGAATTAGAAAATTGACTAGAATTCATAAAGCTGCAATCAATTATCTCTTTCTTAAGCATATCGGTTATTATTGGCGAAATATTTAAATCATTAATGATGTCATTGCTTGCATTTCTTATGTCATTTTTAACAAAATCGTTAATATTAGACATATCTGTGTTTCTATGTAAAGAGTAATTATTATCTGAAATAAAAGAAGATATAATAAATATATTATTTTAAGTGAATATATATATATATATATGTGTATTTTACATATTAATATTGTAATTAAATAAAAATGATGATAAACAATGCAGATTAGTATTCTTTACACATTAATAAAATCAAATTTATAACATAGATAAAATTGTAAGCTAAATTCGATGTTAGCATAAAATAAATTCATTTGCATTTAATTTTTTGTTAAAATGTGTAGATTAATATTAATAATTCTTATAATAATTCTTATATATAGCCTTTATATGTACAAGTATCTTATATACAAACCCTTAGGATCATCAATGCATGATTGATTTCGTATAATGTATTTAGTATTTACCGTATCGATATTAGTAATTTTACATCTAAAAATAAAGATGTTTAATGTATATTGGTATGCAAAAATACAAAAATACAAAATTACCATTTCAAAAATACTCACTTATTTGTTACAACTGTAGTTACTGAATCTAATTTTTTTTCTTGATAATTACCTGTAATGAATAACATATTTCACTATGTAAATTGAAGTATGTATGCTTTATATACAAAACACTATTTAAAAAATTGCATACATGATTAAATTAACATGTATTTTTATCATGCAATTAAAAATTAAAAGAGTTAAAAGATTACTTTACCTTCATTAACGATTATTTTTGATATTTCAGATATGGAAATATCTGATCCAGTTATATTTTCAAAACTAGTCAGGTCTGTAGAAATGTTTGAATTCTCTAAAAATTATTTAAAATCATCATAAATATAATATACATATGTAAATAAATATCATTTGGATAATTATATAATTAATAAAACCTAATAATAAATACAAATAAATACAAGCTAACATTGTAATATGTTATTATGATGTTATAATTTTTCACTTAACAATATAACTGTTATGTGCAAGATATATTACATTACAATTACATTATTTAGTGGAAAATTATAACATTAATGTTTTGTTTATTGGGACGTTTAACTTTATTTTTACTTAATTTTACCTTCTTTCGAAACAATCATATTCTCCTCCTGTAATAAAGTTTTATCTTCACATGAATCTTTCTCATTTTTCATGCTTTGTTTGTTTATCGAAAACTTAGCTGTGAAAAAGATTATTATAATCATTATAATTCATTCACATCAACAATCGCTTTCAATGTTTGACATACCCAGATAGCCAAATGCAATGAGGTTGCTGTCAGGTTGCCAATAATTGTTAAAGCAACTAATTTTAACAAACTAGAGACAAGGTGAGACAGCATTATGTCTGTTACGTTGAACTCACATGAATTCATGTGCTAATAACAACAAATTAATTGCAACGTGTCAGCATATTGCTGACATGTTGTAGACATTATTGTAATATCAATATTGCAGACCATTTGCTTCCTTAATTGATTGCATGTAGAAGCAGACATATAGCTGCATTCGTAACGCATTCTATCTCGATGTCAGCAAGTATACTGCAAATATATAATAATACATGCGATGCATTTGTTTGCTAAATATGTCATATCAAGCTTGGCTATCTGGATATATACACATTTCACTACTTTTTATATATACATATATCAAAATAAAAAAATTGTCAACAACATTTACCATTATTTGTAACTGTTCGTTGTGACTTCAATATTTTCTTCTTCATTGTGCATTTTGTACCGCGTTAATACAATTCGCGGTATCATACCTTGAAATGATAAAAACACAACAATAGATTTCTATGTTCTCTGATAAATTTATATAATGTACAATATACGAAACACACGTACACACAAAATCTTTTTATTCATTTTACAAATAAAATGTTTTAAATAAAAATAAATAAAATGCAACATAACCTAACATAATTTCCGGATACTTACTGGCTGATGCCATGATATTTTTTTGCTCTTTTTTCGCATTTCGTGTCCTTAATGAATACATTTTAATTCATCAAAAGATTTACTTGTATAGCTATTCGACTATCATTGATACAAACTTATTCCGCGACTAATTCTATAAAAATATAAAATTACTTATACCAAAACCCGATCTACAATGAGTCACTTTGTTAAACATAAGCAAAGCTGTGTTCCGAAATTCACTGTAAGTACTAAAAATTATTTATAATACACGTGTTAGTATATTATAGATTTTTAGTACTGGCATGAATTTCGGAAGCCCAAAATTAACTATGATCAATTATTCTAAGAATATTCAACATATTTATATTTGTTTTGATATTGATATTTTTTAAATAGTAATATACAGGGTGTCCCATTATAAAACATCCAGTCGAATATCTCGAAAACCAAACCCAGGAGAGAAAAATGTTTCAGACAAAAGTTGTTTGGTTTCGAGGAGGCCATAAGATGGTACCATTGGTTTGACCTTGAAGAATCATTTGAACGTCACGTGAAGGTCACCTCAATCTTTTCAAATGGCACCTTCTATTTTTTATTACATATTCTTGTAGCTGACCTCGAAAGCTTTCCAAAACGCTATAATAAAATATTTTTTTCATAGAGTACTTTTCGAGTTATGAGGCTGGAAATCATTTCTTAATTTTACATAAACCATAATATATCTAGTAAAATATTCATTTTTCGATTATCTTAGCTTACTACTTTTATGCACAAAATAATGAGAGGAATCAATTGGT